>NW_006408563.1:19098534-19105876 GCF_000296735.1 Chrysochloris asiatica | reverse complement strand
GAACTGCTGACCATGAGATTAGCAGCCCCATTTGTAACTACTATGCTACCAGAGCCTGGGTGAATAGGGATGATAAATTTAAACAGTGGATGTAAAAATTGGTCATGGTGGGGGCTACAAAGGTATAAAGTGTCTGACTTACTACTTTAATGAGTGTGCAGAATAAGGAAAATACAAAAGGAGACATAGAGAGCAGAATGGATAAGAAAACAAGATCCTTCAATATGCTGTCTACTAGAGACATATCAAAACATGGAGACAGCCGAAATACTCATCAACAGAAGAATAACTAAACAGTGGTACATACACACAATGGAATACTATGAAACATTGAAGAATAAAGATGAATATGTGAAACACTTTGCAACATGATTGGACCTGGAGGATATTATAGTGAGTGAAAGTAGTCAATCACAAAAGAAAAAATATTGTATGAAACCAATGTAGTAAAAAGGTTTAAAAAGAAGAAAGAATTTCTTGATCTATGATAGCTATAGGGGGAGTGAAAAATTATTTATGGGCTAGAGGGTAGACACATGTTAACATGAGTGACAGGGCAGACAATAAACAACAAGAGAGGTTAGCAGAGGAAAGATAAAGGGACAGGGAAAACCAGGGAGGAATGCAATCGACAGAATGAAGATAGGTAAATACTGTTAACTGTGGATACACTGAGGGTATTGCAGCCATGCAATAAAGTGAAGTATCTGATTTGTTGAATGTAAAATTGATGATCTGCTCTGTAAACCTTTACTCAATTCACAATAAAAAGTTGAAAAAAATTAAAATGATATTTAGGGTTTCACCAATATTAAAAACATGTTTGTAACTGCTATTCTTAAATATGTGTGCACAATTCTGTAAATATAAATAAATATAAACCACATTCAAATACAATCCTGTATAAGAAAAACAAAGAAACAACAACCAAAGGAAAAACAAAAACAAAAAAATCTGAAATTATTTCTAGGCTCTTCACTCACTCAAGTTTGAGTATTCAATACCAAAAACCCACTGGCATCAAGTCATTTATGACTCATAGCTATTAAATATAGGTTTCTGAGATTGCAGAATCTTATGCAGCAGACAACATCATCTTTCTCTGACAGAACAGTTAGTGGTTTTGAACCACCGACATTGTCGTAAGTAGTGTAATGCTTATTGAGTTTATGTTTGTTTTGTTCTTAAATGCCATTGAGTTGGATCAGACTCATAGTGTTTGGGTTTAAGCTCACAAAGGAGAGCCCTTTCACAGGTAGTGGCTAAGAGATTGAAAAACTGACCAGGAGACAGTCCAAGAGAAATTAGTTTATTTCAAATGGGAACTTACAGACTGACAGCAGTATTGCTTCCGGTGGCATCCAGGTGGGCAGTCAAGATTCTGCACCAGGGGCATGTGCTAGGGTCTTCTTATATCATAAGTTAAACAAGCCTCATGCATCAGGATAGCTAAGAGGGCTGTGTGGAACACAGAAAGATAGGAAAACCACAAGGTGACAAGCTGTCTGCTCTTTCCTGTATGACAAGAGAACAAAGAGTTTCAATATGAATAGTGGGAGGAGGGGGCTGTCTGCACCTTCCTAGCCTATATATTTAAAAATTTCAATGTGCATAGCAGGAGCAAGAGGTTGTTTGTCTCTTCCTAGCATATGTATAACTGAAGCATGAAAACAAAAGAATTTTGGTATGCATATAGAGACCCTGTATAGATTTTCTGAGGCTGTATATCTTTGCAGGAGCAGAAAGTCTCATTTTTCTCCCAAGAAGCAGCTGGTGGGCTCAAACTGCCAAGATTGAGGTTAGCAGTCCACTGTTTATCATACAGAGGCACAGAATAGTATGGATCCATTAAATGATTTTTGAAAGAATAGATGTTTGTATTCTAAAGCAAAATCAACCAACCCCCCCAAAAAAAAAAAAAAAAAAAAAAAAAATCCAAAAACTGCATATGTAGCTCTGAAAAATACGTGGTGAGAGAAAATATGCTATCAGATAAATAAAAGAATAAATAACCTCCAGCATTATGTATGGAAGATCCTGAATGGCACAAAGAGTTAATGCTGGATTACTATCTGCAAGATTGGTGGATGGGACCCATGCAGAGGTACCTCACAAAGAGGCCTGGTGATATGCATTGAAAGGTAACAACCTTGAAAACTCTATAAAATTCACTTTTTCTCTACAGAGGAGAAGTTACCATAAGTCAGATATGACTCAATGCCAAAAGCTTATTTTTTTATCATTATTTTAATACATAAAATTGTTTCAGCTTTTCCTAGTGATCTAAAACTCCTTGATATCTTTTCTTTGATTATGCTACCTTAAAATAGTGTCCTAACTATACATTTTACCCCTTAATTTAAGAGCATTTAGATATTTACATTTGAAAAAAAGCTTCAGGACAAACAGAGTGAGAGCACCTCCAGGATAGCTGTATATAAACATGCCTTTCCTGGAAATTTATTTCTTCCATTTAATCTTGCTACAGATATGGCAGTTTTTGTGTTCTCTGCCCACAGTTGTGTGGAAAATTTTTTCTAGGGCTCCATATTCACTCTTGCCTATCACTTCTGTCCTTTCAGGTATGGAAGTGGTATCAGTTTCCCTAAGTTGCTAGTCCCTGCATAGTTTGCCATTTCTTGTCTGTTTTGTTTTTTTTTTTTAAAAAAAAAAAAAAAAAACTCTACCTGTATGTCTATAAATAGACCTGGCATGAAACTCTCCTCAACTAAAGCCCTAGAGGCTTCTGTCTGTGTCTCACTAAGATCTGTCTGAACAATTTTTGACAAATGCTTTTTCTAAGTACTTATTATTGATACCATGATTTTTCACATGGATTTTACTTCTCTCTCTAACAACTACTAAGATGACACATAGTGTCCTTTGTATACAATGAAATAATTGAATGACTGTGTTTTGAAACAAAGTTAGATATGATGAAAAGAATAAACAATGTCTTGGGATTGGCAGGGGGAAAGTGCACTGTTACAAGAAGAATGTCACGGTTGTCAAATGAATTATTTAGTAAAATATATTTACTAAGATGTAGCTTTTGATTTTATAAATCCACCATTTCTTTGCCAGTTTACTGAACTATGGTAGCTTGTGTGGTGCTTAGTTGCTGAAAACTATGCCACTGATATTTAAAACACCAGTAGGGCCCCCCATGAATATGTTTCAGAGGAGCTTCCTCACTAAGATAGGACCTATAAGAAAAAGGACCTATAGATCTACCACATCTATGACAAGAGAAAATAAAGAAGCTCAACATCATCAGAACAAATGTCAGGGGCCAACTGTGGAGCATGCCATTGTGATAGTTAAAGTTTTCTCTCAACTGGGACAGGATTCCAAGTGGATTGGCAGTTGAGGTGTGGTTATCCCCATGGTGAAATCTAATACAGATACAGTTAACCCTATGATGATTGGATATGAGCAGTCAATCAACTGAAAGGATGTGTCACTAGAGATGTGGCCTCTGTGGCATTGCTCCTCATGCAATGGACACACAGGAACAGCTTTCTCTCCTTTCTGCTGCATCTGGATCTCACACATGGGTCATCTTTCAATCTCTGGTTCTTTGAACCTGAGCCAGTGGCCTGCTCTATTATTCATCTGCTTGTCTGCCTCCTGGGCCTGCCCACCAATCTTGATTCACCTGGCCCAGACTTGGGATTCCTGTCTGCTTGGCCTACCTGCCAATCTTGGCTCAGCTGAATGGTACTTGGAACTCTCCAATATCTACAATTGTGAGTCATTTCTTTGATATAAATTTCCCTTGATATGAACTATACACACACACACACACACACACACACACACATATACATATACAACCATTTCCTTGATATAAATTATATATATGCACATATAACTTTCACTGGTTTTGCTTATCTAGAGAACCCAGCCTAAGGCACCATAAATTATTTATATGTAAGTTCAAGGGTCCTAGTATGATGCTGTAGGATAACCATTCAATAGCAAGGTCTATTTGAACCACAAAGTTTGCGGTTCGAATCCACCATTCCTTCCTTGGAAACCCTAAAGAGGGTCAGTCACTCTGAATTGGAACCAACTCAATGGCATTTAACAATAACAAAATTCAAGTTGAAGATGAAGAATATTAAAACATGTACATGAGAGCAAAAATTTGAATGTGAGTATATCCCAGCTGAATTTAGAAATGATATCAATAAAAACTTGACTTACTGAGCACTAATAACTGAAGACCAGAAGAGTTGTGATATTACATCAAGGACATCATATATAAGGAATGAGCTCTGGTAGCATAGTGTTTATGAATCAGGCTGCGAATCTTAAGGTCAGCAGTTTGAAACCACCAGCTGTCCCATGGGAGAAAGATGAGGCTTTCTGCTCCCGTAAAGATTTACAGCCTCAGAAACCCTGTACAGGGTGGCTATGAGTCAGAACCGACTCTACAGCACATAACCAAAGGTTATTAAAGGATTCAAAGTGTGATGTTGTAGGATAAGCACACAACAACAAGGTTGATTTGAACTACAAGGTCAGCAGTTCAAACTCACCCACTGTTTCTAGGAAACCCTATGCAAAGTTACTATGAGTCAGAATTAAATCGATAACACTTAACATCAACAAAAGTCATTAAAAAAAGAGGAAAGAAAGAAAAGGTGAAAATAAATGTCACAAAAGACTGAAACTTAGATTTTGCATAACTCTTTGATTTAGATCATTTTACAAGTAAAATTTTGCAAAAGATAATCCAAAAATGGCTGCAAATGTACAGTAACAAATAACTGCCATATGTTCCAGCTGAATTCAGATGAGAACATGGAATGAGGGGTATCATCGCTGATGTCAGATGGATTTTGACTGAGAGCAGAGAACACTAGAAAGATGTTTACCTGTGCTTTATTGACTAGGCGAAGGTTTTCAATTGTGTGAATCATGACAAGCTATAGACAACATTGCTGATGATGAGTATTCTGAAACACTTAATTGTGCTCATGAGGAACCTCTACACAGACCAAGAGGCAATTGTTTCAACAGAACAAGATAATACTGAATGGTTCAGAATTAACAAAGGTGTGCACCAGGGTTATGTTATCTCATCATACTTATTCATTCTGTATACTGAATCTATAATCTGAGAAGGCTGATTATATGAAGAAGAACGTGGCACCAGGATTGGAGGAAGACTCACTAACAACCCGTGATATTCAGATAAAAGTGAAGAGAATTTAAAATAATTACTGATGAAGAGCGAAGACCACAGCCTCTGGTATGGGTTGCACCTCAATATAAAAAATCCTCATTACTAGGCCAATAATGGATGTTTCTGTATAAATGGAGAAAATATTGAAGTTTTCAAAGACTTTTTACTCTATCTACCACCAACACTCCTGGAAGCAGCAGTCAAGAAATCAAATGACATATTTCATTAGGTAAATCTGCTGTACAAGACCTCTTTAAAGTGTTCCAGAGCAACGATGTCAGTTTGAGGACTAAGGTGTGTCTGACCCAAGCCATGGTATTTTCAATAACCTCATATGCATGAGAAAGTTGGACAGTGAATAAGGAAGGCTATAGTATAATTGATGCATTTGAGTTAGGGTGTTAAAGGAGACTATTAAAAGTACCAAGGAAAATCAAAAGAACAAACCACTCTGTGTTGGAAGAAGTACAGCCAGAATGCTCCTTGGAAGCTGGGATGGTCAGACTTCCTCTCTCATACTTCAGACATAATATCAGGAAAGACTTTCTGGAGAGGGATATCATGCTTGGTAAAGCAGAGGGTCAGAGAAAAAAGATCGACCCCTACTAGATGGATTGGCACAGTAGTAGCATCAATGGGCTTGAACGTAGCAACAATTTGAGGTTGGCACAGGACTGGGCAGTGTTTCATTCTGTTGTGTCCAGGTTGGTTTTGAGTCAGTACTGACTCTATGGCATCTAACAACAACAACAACCAATTTGGATTTAGAGTAGCTAAAACAAATGGAAGAAATGATAAAGTGAAAAAGGTTATCTGAGTTATCTAATTCTGCTAAAATAGAAATATCATAAGTGGATGGATTTGCCAAACAGAAATTTATTCTTTCACAGTTTAGAAGGGCATCAGTCTAATTTCAGAGTATTTGCTCTGGAGTATGTTCCTTTCCTGTTTTCAGTATCTTACAGCATTCTGTAGAAAACCCCATGTGTCTTGACATAATATTTCCCTGGATTTAGGAGATTCACAGCAGGGATCCCAGGTCCAAAGGATGTACTCTACTATAAGCTCTTCTTTCTTGGCATTAATAGGTACCTTCAATCTGTTCACTTCTCTCAACTATCTCTTTTAAGTAAAAGCTCCTGCAGGCTACCCCCTAGGGAAATCCTCCTTACATCTACTGGCTTTACTTCTTATTGACTCATAACATCAGATCCCATTATAAGAGATGATTAATATAACTATAATGTTATATCATTACAAAATTGCCAAACCACTGAGAATCAAGGTGCAGCCAACCTGACACCTATTTTATGGGAAACAATCAATTCATAACAGAGCTGTACAGATTTCAAGGGACAGCTTGAGGAGATAAAGTATTCTAACGAAATGTACAAAGATATGAAGTTAAAAAACCAAAGATAAAGAAAGTACTCACCATTTCTCAAGCTGAAAAAAAGTGAAGCAAAAATCCCAGCCTCAAGAGACACTATTGAAGGATGCTATGGACCAAATATTGAACAACACAGGAAGTATCAAAATTAGATGGAAAGAAAATGCAGAGTTGTTGTATTGATGGGTGTACAACTATTTCAGGAGGCAACATATCACTAAGAAACAATGTTATTGAAGGAATAATTTCAAGCTGCACAAAAGGTACTGGGGAAAATAAAAAAAAGAAGTTTCCAGGAATGAATGGAGAACAAATTGAGTTATTTCAACAAGCAGACACAATGCTAGAAGAATTCACTCATCTATACAAATAACTTTGAAATGAAGCTACTTGGCCTACCAACTAGAAGAGATGCATATTGGTGCCCATTCAAAGGAAAGGAGATCCAGCAGAATACAGAAAGTATTGAATAATATTGTTACTCTCATATCAAGTAAAGTTAACTCAAGAAACATTACAGAACTAGATGGACGCGAGACTGCCATAAATTCAAGCTGGATTTAGAACATGTGGAAAGAGGGCCATTAGTTAGCTTGGATCCATATCAAGACCTATTCAAATAGCAGTCAAAAAATCAAATGAAATAGTACACTGAGCACATCTGTGAGTAAAGACCTCTTCAAAGTGTCAAAATAGCCAAGATGTCACTTTCAGGAAATATGTACAACTGATTGAAGCCATGGTATTTTCAGGTGCCT
>NW_006408563.1:19095881-19097854 GCF_000296735.1 Chrysochloris asiatica | reverse complement strand
CACCAGCTGCTCCTCAGAAACCCTATACATGGTCTCTGTGGGTAGGAATTGAGTTGAGGGCACTTAACAACAATATTGCACTACAGAGTTTATAGAATCTTTTGTTGTATACGTCTGGCTCAGTATCAAAATCATCTAAAGTACGTCTTTCTCAAATGCGATGTTGCACAAATTAAACTTGATTATCATTAATAATTACTATAATTTCCAATATTTTTAATCTACCCTTGTACTTTATTGGTATGTTAAATTTTCTTCCAAAGAACATCCTCCAAAAGCCTAAATATGTTGTTGATGTTTAGTGCTGTCCAGTTGGTTCTGACCCCTAGCGACCCTGTATAGGGTTTCTGAGGAGCAGCTGGTGAGCTTGAACCACTCCGACCTTCCAGGTCAAATGTCTTTGCTGTCTGGCACATTAATCCACAGCTCCACACATATAAATAATTTCATACTCTGCAAATCTCTTCTCTGGCCTTCTCAGTTGGGACATTTCTTTTCTGGATCTATCAGGCATAGCACCCATAATTCAAAACATTAATCTTGTTTTTTTCTTTTTAGGCCTTGTATTGTCAGTTGAGTGAAAGTTTACAGACAAGATCATCAGTCTTACATTCAATAAACCATACACTTTGTTTCATCTCAATGATCACAACCCCTTCCATGCAAAGCCAGCTTTCCTACTTCTTCCCTGTGGTTCCTTCCTGCATACTGCCACCTCCCCATCCCTTCTCAGTTTTATCCTTAAGCAAATGTTGTCCCCTGACCTTGAGTCATCAACCATTCCATCATTCTTAGTGAGCATACCTTACTAGTGTTGTTGTCCCCACTATGTAATTATCCATAATTTGCCTGAAATTTGGGCCATGAGAGCGACTTCCTTTCCAGACCAGAAGGGTGGTCAATGGCCATTGTCTCAGGTCCTTCTAGTCTCTTTCTGACCAGTCATACTGTTTTTTGTTTTGTTTTGTTTTTTTATAATTTTGAGTTTTGTTCCACATATGCTGATACTCTATCTGATACATTCTAATGTGATCCCTCTCAGAACAGCAGTAGTGGTAGCCAGGCACCATCTAGTTCTTCTGGTTTCAGAGTCGTACTGACTGATATTCATTTGTTCCTTTAGTCCATTGGATGAATTCATTCTAAACTTCTTCAATTCTCATCACTTTTCTCTCTTCTATAAATGGAGAGACGAATAGCTGTGCCTTAGATAGCCACTCATTAGCTTTTAATATCCCAGACACTACTTATCAAAGCAGAATGTAGAACGTAGTCATTGGGGACTATGTTATGCCAACTGACCATGGTGTCAGCTGAAGCTATGATCCTGATTCCCAAAGCCCAGCAACTAATTGCCTTGAGATATTTGATAATTACTCTCCCCCTTCTTATATATTGCCCTTTCTGTCATTGAATTAACATGTATCTACCCTCTAATTATTCATCTTTTCACAATGACATTCATTTTTTGTTACTAGTAGTTATTAAAGCTCCTACCATATTTACAGTCACAGGATTAAAAACAGAAAATCTAAAAACACCTTTAACTTTCACTGTACCTTTCACATTATTTTTTACTTACTCTCTATTTCCAATGTTCTGGACTAGGGTTTGTTTCTGTTTTTTTCCATTCAGTCTTTTTCTAGTTGTGAACCTCACCATACCTAATCTAGTAAATAAGAACATTTCATAACTTCAATCCTGTTTTTTAACCTGTTTTCTACATAGATTTACTAGGATGGGACCATCATAGCTATTTTTTCAACCACAAGCAAATCCTGTCACATCACTCCTAAATTAAAAGTTAAAAAAAAAATGTATATTTCCCCTTGCCATTATAATGAATTTATGAGTATCAAGGCCCTTTCTGATATATACCCTTCATAAAGGAGCCCTGATAGTTCAGTGGGTTGTGCGTTGGGCTGCTAACCATACGGTTGTTGTTGTTGTCAAGTGCCATGAAGTTAGTTCTG
>NW_006408563.1:19078859-19093656 GCF_000296735.1 Chrysochloris asiatica | reverse complement strand
CTTTTAGGTATTCCAATCAGTTATAGGCTGAAGATGGGCTTACAAGCTTTCTGTAATCATGTTTACCAACATTCCTTTCTATCCCACTCAAGTTTCCATTTTATAATAGTAGGCAAGGGAAACCAATATATATAAGACAGTCAAGCTTCTTAGCATTATTTCCCCTCTTCAAACTATGCCTTGACCCCGGTATCACTGAACCCTGTTGTTCCACCATTGCGCATGTATCACTATTTACCTGTGCCCCATTTAGCCCATGCAAACCAGTCTCAGTGTTCCCCTATCTACCCTGTTCTTCCACATCCTCCCCATTCTTGTGTACTGCCTGTCCCAGCACACAAACTATGATGTGTCTGCCCCTACCATGTGCTCTACTATTACCTCCTTCCACATCCCCTAAAACTTCTCACTCTAACCCCACTGGTAACCAACATTTTTTTTTTTTTTCATTTTTGTATGGGTATATTTTCTTAAGCTTTTACAATAATTGTCTTATGCAATATTTGTCCTTTTGTAACTGAATAATTTCACTCAGCATAATATCTTCAAGATTCATCCATGTTATGCAGTGGCTTGCTGCTTTCTTGTTATTCTACAAGGTAGCATAATATTCCATTGTGTGTATGTACTAAAGTTTGTGTATTCATCCTTCCATTGATGAGCGCTTAGGCGGTTTCCATCTTTTTGCTATTGTGACTAATGCTGCTATGAACATTGGTATGCATATTATATCTACTTGTGTTATGGCTCATATTTCTTGTGGATATATACCAAATAGAGGAATTGCTCAATCATATGGTATTTCTATTTCCAACTTTCTGAGGAAGTGTCATACTGTTTTCCAGAGTTGTTGAAATATTTTGTATTCCCACCAGCAATGTAGGAGGGCCCCAGTCTCCCTACATCCTTGCTAGCATTTATTATCCTCTGTATTTTTGAACTTCACTGTTATTGCTGGTGTGAAATGTTATCTCATTGTCCTTTGATTTGCATCTCTGTGGATTAATGCACTAGACTGCAAAGCCATTTGAACTACAAGGTCAGCAGTTCAAGCTCACCAACTGCCTCTTAGAAACCCTATACAGGGTCATTATGGGTCAGAGTCAACTCGACAGCACTAAACAACAATGCTTAATGATCGTGAACATTTCTTCTTATGTTTGTTGGCTGCCCAAATGTATTCTCTGGTGAAGTGTCTATTCATGTCCTGTGCACATTTTTAATTTGGTTATTTGTCTTTTTCTTTAGAGGTGTTGAAATTTACTATAGATTTTAGAATTTAGTACCTTGTATAATATGTCATTGCAAAAAATTTTTCCCATTCTGTGGGCTCCCTTTTTATGCTTTTGGATAAATCCTTTGATGCACATAAGTTTCTAATTTTTTGAATGTACCAATCATCTATTTTGTCTTCTTTTGTTTGTGTATTTTTGCAATGTTTCATAGTTTGTGTGTGTCCTAGATTGCTGTTGTTATTGTTAGGTGCCATTCAGTCGGCACAGACTCATAGCGACCTTATGCACAGCAGAATGAAACACTGCCTGATCCTGGGCCAACCTCACTACTGTTGCCACGCTTGAGTCCATCAATGCTGCCACTTGGCCAATCAATCTCATTGGGGGTCTTCCTCATTTTCTCTGACCCTGCACCTTACCAAACATGATATCGTTCTCTAGCGACTAGTCCCTCCTGACAATATGTCTAAAGTCTGAGAGACAAAGTTTGGCCATCTTAGCCTCCAAGGAGCAATCTGGATGAATTTCTTCCAAAATGGTTCTTTTGTCAGCCCATGGCACTTTCAATATTGCCCTTTAACACCATAGCTCAAAAGCATCAATTCTTCTATGGTCTTCCTTATTCACTGTCCAACTTTCATATGCATACAAGGTTATTAGAGCCCTTTTATTTGTCCCTATTTTTTTCATTGATGACCTTTATAATTCTGGGATTCACATTTAGGTCTTTAATCCATGCCAAGGTGGTCTTTGTATATGGCATTATGTAAAGATTTAGTTTCAATCTTTTGCATATTGCTTTCCAGTTCTGCCAGCACCATCTGTTGAAGACACTATGTCTTCCCCACTCAGTGTACTGTAGCCCTTTGTCAAAGATCTGTTGGCTGTTTGTGGATAGGTTAATGTCTTAATTTTCAATTCTGTTCCATTTATCTATGTATCTTTCATTGTACAAGTAGCAGGATATTTTGACACCTTAGCCAAGTAGTAAAATTTGAAATTGGGGAGTGAGAGGCCTCCAACATTGTTCGTTTTCTTAAGCAGTGCTTTGCTTATCTTGTGGATTGGGATTGCGGTATATGTGTAGATTGCTTTGGGTTGTATTGACATTTTCATAATGTTAAGTCTTCCTATCCAAGAGCATGGTATATTCTTCCATTTTTGTAAGTTTCTTTTGGTTTCTTGTAGTAGTGTTTTGTAGTTTTCTTTGTATAGGTCCAATGCTGATAAATATTTTTAATGCATCTTCCTAATACTCTTCTGTTATTGAAGCAGAACTATATACATACTACTGAGAGAAAAATGTTGTAAAGTATATGAAAAAAGTAGGCAGATAGACACAAATAGCTAGGTGATATTATTGTTAAGTGCCAACAAGTTGGTTTCAACTCACAGCAATGCTGGATAGAGTTTCCAAGAAACAGTTGGTGGGTTTGGACTGCTAACCTTTTGGTTTTCAGTCAGTACTGATCCTATTGCACCACAAAAGAGAAGAGATGAGGAAACCTCTGAGGAGGGTAAAATTCATTGCCAACAAGTTGATTCTGACTCATATCAACACTGTATGGCATCTCTGAGGAGTGATTAGTGAGTTTGAATCATTGGCCTTGTGCTTGAACTTCTGACCTTGTGGTTAGCAACTCAATGCCTAATTCACAGTGCTACCAGGGTTCCTTTGTGGGTAGGATATGTGTTCTAATATTACAAAAATAAAATATACAGATTATTACAAAAAATCATTTATTTCTAGTTATAGTAATACTGTAGTTCAAACTGTAATTTCAGCTTATCTTGTAGAATTGATCATTTATAAGTTTTCATGCTAGCTACACTGTCCAAGGAATGGCAGAAACAGTTACATGCTCAATTACTAACTAAAAAGTTGGTGGTTTGAAGCTACCCATTCATAAAAAAAGGACTGGCAATCTACTTCTAAAAGGTCTTGAAAATCCAAAAGAGGGATTCTACTTTGCCACACTCGGGGTCACCAATACTCAGAATCAGTTCCATAGAAATTAGTTTGGTGAGTTTTGGCAATTTTCAATGATACAGATACTAGTGATGTGTAAGTACTTAATTTAAATTAGTTAAGATTAAAGAAAAATTTTGTAATTGGTTCTTGACTCACACTGGCAACATGACAGTGCTCCATAACCACATGTGACTATTGGATAGCATTGGGCAGCATTTCCTACAACTGATTTCTTCATTTTAGAAAGTTTCTGTTGTTGGTGTTGTTAATAAGTGCTGTTGAACTGAATTCAATTACCGACTTTGTGGTTCCTGGTCCAATGCTTATCCTACAGTGCCACGGCAAGAGTCTCTAGAAGTCAGTTAAATCTTCAACATTGCTTAGGTAATTAATAACACTGAACTGCACACTTATACACTGTTTAAATAGAAAACTGCATGTAATATATATACATTTATATATATTCACTTAACAACAACATTATATATGTAAGTGCCATCGAGTTGATTCCAAATGCTAGCAACCCTGTATAGGGTTTCCAAGAAATGCCTGGTGATGGTGAGCTTGAACTGCTGACATTGTGGTTCAAACCAATTTTGCAGTCCAGCACAGTAACTCACAGCGCCACGCCAGGACTTATATAGACTTATATAGTCCTGGCGTGGTGCTGTGAGTTACTGTGCTGGACTGCAAATTGGTTTGAACCACAATATATATGTGTATATATATATATATATTGCACTGTAGGATAAGCACTGGACCACAAGGTCAGGCTGAATCATAAGGTTGGTGGTTCAAATCTACCAGCCACTCCTCAGAAACTCTATGCAGGGTCACTGTGAGTCAGAACTAACTCAATGTCATCTAACAATAACAATATATATACATATATATATTATATATATATTATGGAGGAAATTATAAAAAGGTCAAAACCATAAAAAAAACATGAAGTCTTTGATGAGTGCAAATATTCTTCAATATTTTTCACTGCTAAAATGTTAAGAATTTGTTTATTTAGTAAGTTAGAAAAGTCTTAAGATAGTACATAATTTAAAAACTGGAGACTATTATACCTCATTTGCATCTTGTATTTGAGAAATTATTTCTTTTTTGATTTTTCCAATATGAAGTGATTGGGACACTTAGAAGACTTAGCTAAATGAATGAGTTATTAAATTATTATGATCAATTACTTTCATTAATATCACAAATCACAGTGATATTCTCATTAATTCTAACAATTTTATTTTTTAAATTAATAATTATAGTTTATATTTATTACATGCTTACTATGTAGATTATCTCATTTAGAACTCATTACAACACTATGTTTATCTCTCCATTTTCTGATGCAGAAATTAAGACTCAGATAGTTAAGTTAACTTCTCCATAATCACATTTCTAGCAGGTAGCATGAATATCTCAGATTTCAAAGAGATTGACACCAACTGATCTGCTTGAATAATTTCCATGACACTGTTACTGCTGTATCACATTTCTTTTAACAAGTTTTTTTGTTTGTTGTTTTTTTAACAAAGCATCAATTGTATGTACATAATTAATTTATACTATATTTTAAATCAGGCCTGGCTCTTCCTTAAGTACATAGAGAAAATAAAAGGAAAATGCACATACTTTTCAAAGTTAATTGAATTACTTTATTATCTATTTCAATGTATGAGGGAAATATAAATTTGAATTTTGAAATTAAAATTTTTGAAGGCATAGTTAAAAAAAAACAAAAATGTTTAAATCCTGGAATTTTTGAGTCTTTGAAATTATATGGCTTGGTTTAAAAAGGATAGCATTGTTTCTTTTATTTGTATGCATGTTTTACTTTAAAAATGATATTTGATCAAGTTACACAGAAAGAAGCAGAGCATAAATGAGATATTTGATTTTTCACATTAAGAAAAAAACATGAAACTTCAACCAAAATTATTTACAGACAATCGTTTACATATATCTAATACCATTACCTGCCAGATTTGCTAAAATTTTCTCACTTAAAAAAGAAGTCTTGACTCTAATCTGGAAACCTAGTATCTAATATTTAGTATGCATATGACATATTTGTAAAGACTTAGCTACCTGAATAATGTATTTAATCAAGAAACTTGAAAGCAACATGTTTTTCAATGTCTCTTGATTAGAAGAAACATTCAGCTCCTCAAATTTAAAATTTAGAGCTAATAGCATGAATAATGCTCATTTAGTGTTTAGATTTAAGTCCTGGAATAAAAGTTGAAAAACTCCAGCATACCTTCTGGTTTAATTCATAATCCATTCATCTAACTCTGTCAGTAAGTAACAGTGAGCAATAAGTGCTTCAAATGAATGGAAGCAATATGTTAATTTATAAGACTTCTTAGATGAATTATATATACAGAGAGAGAAAGTCCTGGTGTGGTACTGTAGGATAAGTACTGGGCTGCTAACCACAAGATTGGTGGTTCAAACCCATTAGCTACTCCTTGGAAACCCTATACAGGGTTGCTATAAGTCAGAACCATTGTGAAGACACTTAACAACAACAACTATATATATACACATATGCACACTTCTATCCTCTCCTTGCTTTCTAAATAGAAGGGGAAAATCCTTATTAGACATAAAACTTTGAATATGTAACTGCTCTTCAGTTTAAACAATTAAAAGCTAAAACATTTATCAAGAGTTTCTCAGGTCACTACCATTTAGAATGAAAGAGTCATAAATGCAAATATCTTGATGTGTCCACACCAGTAATATTACTTGAACGCCAATTCATATAAATGTTCCTCATTGTTAGAACGTCCTGCTCCTCCAAACGGTGCTAAGGATAAGCAACTCAAATGTATAATTCACAATAATTCAGAATGTGCTAAATTGTTCCTGGTACTGATGAAATTGCCTTGGCTTTTGTCAAGATATGAACTGTTTATTCACCTCCAAGACATGCCATTCCTTCTCAAAGTTTTTTTTTTTTTTTTTTCATTCTTCAGGATAGTAAAGAGAGGTACTCCTTTTTTATTATGCATTCTAGAAAATCATAGCACAAACAACTCCCCATAAATAATTCCCTGGTGGGGATAAGGGTTTCTTAATCTTCATTCTGTAGCTGCAGTTTTCCTTGTTTGAGATAATGTCCTTTATTTCTTTAGAGAGATTTAATAGGAACCTCATAAAAATAAACACAGAAACCAAGCACATTTCCCAGCTGCATTTTCCATGAAGTTTCAACTTCCCTCACCAGTGTGAGTAATTATTTCGACCAAGATCTCCTATGTGCCTAGTATGTTACAGATCCTGTGCTTTGAATGGCAAATATAATAGATAGACAAACCCAGTACTCCTCTGCTCTAATAAAGCTTAGTCCAACAGATAAGAAATAAGGACACAATAAAGGTACAACAGACAGCAGCACACCTTTGGATGTTGGTGTATAGTTAGATGTCATCAAGTCAGTTCTGACACAGAGCAACTCCATGTATAACAACAAAACGTTGCCTAAGGCTGTGCCATCCTCACTATAATAGATATTGTCTAGTCCATTGTTGCAGTCACTATATCAATTCATTTAATTGAAGATCTTCATCTTTTTTGTGGTCCATTTCCTCAGAGACTTCATATGTATTCCTTACTCAAGAAAACTTTGCAGCACTTGAAAAGTTTAGAACATTGTTTCAGATATTAAATGGCAGGGAGAGAAAACAACAGTTTAGTGATATTATTGACACTGATCAGAGAAGTTGCATGCTTCCTCTCCTATTGGTTATTGCTCAGGTGCAGTGTCCTCAGTGTATTAAAAAGTCTGGTAGGATACTTCAAAAAGTTAATTCTCATGAATTGGATATGGGTTGAATATAGATTCTGGTATGCTAGTCAACTAGAACAATTTGCATAGAAGCCAATTTCCTAAATGCTTCCCGTGATTTAGTAAATTTTGACAGGAAATCCATACATGTAACTGCATATATACATATTTTGAAAAAATACATTTCTCTCCCAGAAAAGAAGCAACTATTGAACATTCCAGGAATAGTTAATAAAATAGTTAGCATAAAAATGTCTATGATATCTACTTTTTAAATTAAACAGCAAACATTTTAATCACTATTCACTAAAGAGACGGTACATTAATGTTTGGTATGATCTTTAATATGAGATTTGCAACTAACTTATGATCAAACAACAGCTATGACAACTCTTAGTACTTACATTTACTCTTTTATAAGAAAGGTTGAGATTTTTTTTAAATAACCAAATTCACATAAAGTACTTAGAGCAGTGTTTGGCACATAGTGTATGTAAAATAAAGTGTTTTTATTAATATCAACTACAGTAATATGTATATGCAGTCCTGATGTGGTGTTGTAGGATAAGCACTGTTTGGCCATTCAAACCCACCAACCACTTCCTGGAAACCATATATAGAGTCATAAGTCATATGAATTGGAATCAACTTAATGGCACTTAACAACCACAACAATAACAAGAAAGTGAATGTATAGCAAGATAAAATCAATATATAACAAAATGCTATTCATACTAATTAATGGATTTTTTTGTTGGTGATATTACATTTTGACCTGAACAATTTCAGAGCTGAATAATAGAACATTTAGAAGCTCTGCTACCAAAGCTCCGTTTTTTTTATAATATCCCTCAAAGTGGTAAAAAAATTCTCTTTATGTTTATAAAATGACAACTTTATGTACAATTCCAAAATAATATCTATTGTTCATAAAAATATTAGCAGATTCTCCTGAAGCAGTTCTATACTCTAATAAAGGCAATGTGTTTGACTTCTTGGGCTTAAAGGGCTTCCGGGAGAGTGTGACCTTCCAACTTCAGTAGATATCCTAACAGAGCATTCACCTTGATAATGATAACTATTATCATTCCACTTTAAATATAATACCCATCCACAGATAAAAATAAATTAGGATTTGTTAAAAGGGCTTTTTTTTTTTTTTTTTTCAATCTTTCTGTGGGGTCAAAATGTACTCATTCCTATCTAGACAAACTAGTAGGATAATTGTTACAATTAGCTGTGACAAGAAGAGTAGCTAGATTTTAAAAACCCACAGAATGAATTCTCATGTTAAATGCAGCTAGGAGAAGAACTTCCTAAAAGGTGAGCCTGCTGGCAGAAAGATGTTGTGTCAAGGCAGAATGAAATAAAATAAATCGATATCAAAAAGTTTCCCAGCACCATGGTTGCTGTGATTTCCATTAGTTTGATGGTAGTAGCCATGACTTTAAGATAGAGGTGGTATCCCTTGACTACAAGGTCAAGTGTAAGGCATGGGTCTTTGTTGTCATTCATGTTTTTGAATTAATACAACTAAAGCATTTCCAGATAAGCCAGGTACAATAAGAAAACTATAGGTCCTAATCAGGAAAACCTAGTGCAGGAGTGTTCATAAAAGACTCTTTAACTGAACTGTAGCTTATTGATCTTTTGATGCAAATTGGAATGAAAGACTTTTAACTACTTATACAAAGGTGAGCCAAGAAAGAAAAACTGTGAATTTAATTCTAACAAACTAGAAACCTCTGTAGCAGTTTCTTTGTTTCAGATATAGGAAGACAAACTCACTATCATCTAGCCAATTTCAACTTATAGCAACTCTAATGAGGCTATAAATATTTAAAGGAACAGAAAGCCTTCCCTTTTTTCTATGGAGCAACTAGTGGACTTGAACTACAGACCTTTTAGTTAACAGTCCATTGCTTATCTTACAGAGCTACCAAGACTCCTTTATAGGAAGATAAGCATAGCTTTATGTACAATTTAGGTTAATAGACATAGCTTCTCAGAAAATTAGTGGCCAAAATATTAAACAGAAGGCTGAGATCACTGCAATTTATCTTTAGAAATTTTATGCTAACCAGAAGTCATATAATTCAAATAAAACTGCACTGTCTTCAAAGCAGACCTGCTATGTGTTGGATAAAACCAGAAAATCATGTATGTTTTGCAACATTGTAGATTTGTTTGTAAACTATAAAGCCTGCAAATTTGCAATCAGAGTCTGAGAAAAATACATGGGAGAGTCAATAAATCCTTATGACATTAGAGTTCAGATAATCTGTTGATTTTCCCAGATAAAATCAATCAAATATTGACTTTCAGGATACATAAGAATACTGAAAAAAGTTGATTCAAATATCAATAACTGTAAAATTAATTGTATCTTAAGGGACATAGGAAAGTACTAAATGTGGATTAGGGATCACTGTTGTTAGGTGCCTTCTAGTTAATTCCAACAAATAGAGATATTACGCAAAACAAAATGAAGAATTACCCTGTCTTTTTGAGATTTAATACATCAGGTATGATAGGTAAGGTTTTGGGTCAACTTGACTGGGCAATAATTAATTCTCAGTGGTTTCGCAATTAAAGTGTAATTATTTCCCATGATAAGATCTAATATAATGGAAATCACTCCATAATGAGATCCGCTGGAAAAGCCTATCATTAAAAGGAAGTGTCCTGCAGGTTGTGGCCTGCAACATATTACCATATTAGAGATAAAAGAGGAAAGAAGGAAGCAGAAAAGGAGACTTTCTATCACAAAGAAAGAAGAGCCAGTAAAGGAGTCCCCCATTTGGATTTCGCCTTACTGCATTCTGAGGAGAATTGATGCTAAGACACATGGAGATCTCCAGGGAATGTTAGGCCTACAGATGCTGAAAGGAGACAAGCACCTTTCTCCAGAGGTGGTGAAGAGAGAAAACCTTCCCCTAAATCCAGCACTCTGAATTTGGATTTCTAGCCTTCTAAACTCTGAGAGAATAAAATTCTGCTTTTTTAAAGCTATCCAGTTGTCCATGTCTGTTATAGAAGCACTAGATCACTAATATCCCAGAGCAGGTACATTTATAAACACATGGGATTAATACCAGACAGAAGGACTCCAATGTCAATTAAAAATTGGCAAGATTCGCCATTGTTTAGTTTGTCCTTGAATTAAGAACCAACACAGAAAAAAAAAATTAAGAATATCCTCTAGCTAGTTTTAATGATGACCTGAGAGTCTTACAACAGTTTAAACTGTCCATGGGATCGCTCCATTATGTCTGTTTTATTTTCTCTTCAGTTTCCCCAGAACAAATGATCATGTAAACAAGTTGATACAATTTGGGAAGCCCTGGTGATAGGGTTCAACAAAGATTTAAAATTCTTTAGAAAATTTGTAGGGATGCTCAGTGTTTAAGAAAATCTTTCACTATGCTATGTAACTCTTAAAATGTTTATAGGGCGTAAGGGATACAAGAGGAAAATTTGCCTCTACTATTGGGGAAATTTTCTGTGGTGTAGTGAATTATCTAATGTGTGTTCCAACCATAGCCTGTAACTCCCACCAAACAATGTTTCTGCCCTGCTGGGTCTGGTAAGGAAAGGTGGGAGAAGATACTGATATAATGATATGGTTCAGCTGTGGATGTTAGCAGAGTTTTAAATATAATTGTAAATACTTGAAACTATAGCAAAAGTATAAAATGAGCCATCTTAGAAGCAGGGGGGGGGGGAGCAATTTTACTTCCATCAAGGAAGAAGATACAGGAGTGGAGCATGTCCTTTGGACCTCAAGATACTTGCACATTGAACTTCCTCAATCCAGGGACAGAAAGCTTTCACATCTGAAGAGTGTCCAAAGATCAACAGGAGAGAATCCAAGAACCAGAGAATGAGACAAAGCAGCTGACTTCCCAACCCACAGAGTAAATTAAGATGAATGACTCTGGGTGGCAAGCTTAAGCACTTAAGTGGGGCATTTGTTTTGCTGACCCACAGAGCTAGAGCTGAGTGCCTTCAGGCTGAGGTTTATGGTGGAGTGGTGCGTCCTATGGGCATTTATCAGCAGCTGACTAGACCTACTGTGCCTGAGCACTTGTGACCCTAAATTGTAACTTGTTAGCTTCTCTAATGAACTCTGTAATTCTGAGTATGGTGTCTGAATTCCGTGTGGCCACTGTAATGGATTATCAAATGTAGCTGAATAGAAAGGTAAGTGGGGGGATGGTTTGATGCCACATGTTGTTACAAGTTTGCTGTTAAGAGCATGGTTTGTTGTGATGGCTCCTGACTCAGGAAAGCATGGGGTTTTGTAAGAGAAAGAATAAAGTGACACGGGATGTAAAACTTTTGATTCTCATAAGGTTACATTGGCAGTTATTAGCTGTACTTCTTGAAAATAATGTGTAAGAGATGTTATCCTGCACTCAGGAGAGAAAACCTACTACTATAGCCATCTGATAAACAAGATGTCTTGCAGCAGGCCAGGGCCTACTGGATCTAACCTTCCAGTGGCCCAAAGTTACATGCACATAAATGGAGAGACAGCCCAGTGATAGAGAAAAGATTAAACTTGGATGCTTTAAAAAGACTCAAGATTTATGTGTTTATCTGACTGCAGGATGGATAGTTATAGGGTTTCCAAAGATTTGACCTGTCTACCTTGAGGTTTAAAATTAAGAAAGGTATGCTACAGGGTTGTATTTGTTCACCATACTTATTTAAACTGTATGTTGAGCAAATAATCTGAGAAGCTGGGTTATATGAAAAAAACATGGCATCATGATTGGAGGAAGACTCATTAACAACCTGTGATATGCAGATGACACAACCTTGCTGAAAGTGAAGATAACTTAAAATACTTACTGATGAAGAGCAAAGTTTACAACCTTAGGTATGTGTTGCATCTCAATGTAAAGAAAACAAAAATCCTCACCACTGGACCAACAAACATTTTTATCAATGGAGAAAAGATTGAAGTTGTCAGGGACTTCATTCTTCTTGGATCAACTATCAAAACTCATGGAAGCAAGAGTCAAGAAATCAAATGACATTTTGCATTAGGCAAATCTGTTGCACAAGACCTTTTTGAAGTGTTGAAGAGCAAAGATGTCAGCTTGAGGACTAAGGTGCACTTGGCCGAAGCCATGGTATTTTCAATAACCTCATATGCATGTGAAAACTGGACAGTGAATAAGGAAGGCTGTAGAAGAATTGATGCTTTTGAGTTACGTTGTTGGAGGAAAATTTTGAAGGTACCATGAGCTGCCAAAAAGAACCAACAGATTTGTGTTGGAAGAAGTGCAGCCAGAATGATTTCTGGAGGCCAGGATAGACAAACTTCATCTCTCATACTTCACACATATTGTCAGGAGGGACCAGTCACTGAAGAAGGATCTCATGTTTGGTAAGGTGGAGGGTCAGAGAAAAAGAGGAAGACCCCCAGTGAGCTGGATTGGCCAAGTGGCAGCATCAATGGGCTGAAGTGTGACAAGAGTTGTGATATTGGCCCAGAACCGGGCAGTGTTTTGTTCTGTTGTTTATAGGGTCACTGTGAGTTGGCACTGACTCAATCAAACCTAACAACAACAACAAACTTTGAGGTTAGGAGTCCGGGTGTGGCACTATGAGTCGTTGTGCTAGACTGCAAAGTCAGTTTGAACAGCTAGATCACTGGTTCAATCTCACCAGCTGCTTCTCAAAAATCCTATACAGAGTCACTCTGGGTCTGAACCAACTCGATCGCACTTAACAACAAGGACAACAAATCTGAGATTAGTAGTCCAGTGCTTATTTTACAGCACTACACCAAGACTCCAATAAGTGAAATAAGTTTTCTTAATTCATAAGCAATCTTTAAAATATCCCTGGGATGTTCTTTTACCTACCCCACTACATTTCTTCTGGAAGTCATTTATTGGAAGAAAGGCATGCTTTGCTGTAATTCTTATGCCACACTTTTATCTTGTTGAAACCTGTGGAGAAATCCATCGAATCATATCTGAATCTACAAACCACTCTTTAAACTTAACCAATTAGAAATTGGTGACTTTTTTTCCTCCTTATTTGTATGAGAGAAGCAGCATAGTACATGCCTTTGGTTTTGGCTTTACAAATAATTTGTTTAATCTACAGTTGGAAAATGAAGTTTGAGTTTAAACATGAAAAGGATTTAACATATTAAGGAAAAGTAGGATTGTGTGATTATATTAAGAATAGGAATCAGGATTAGAGGAAGACTCTTTAACAATCTGTGATATGCAAATGATCCAGCCTGACTTGAAAGAGAAGAGGTCTCAGAATCCTAGCTGATGAAGATTAAAACTACAACCTTCAATATGGTCTGCAACTTAATGTAATAAAACCAAAAATCCTTAAAATCGGTTCAATAATAACATCATGCTAATTGGAGAAAAAGATTGAAGTTGTCAAAGACTTCATTTTGCTCATATCAACCATCAATACTTATGAAAGCAGCAGTCAAGAAATCAAATGATATATTGCATTAGTCAAATTTGCTGCACAAGACATCTTTAAGTTGTTCAAGAGCAAAGATGTCAGTTTGATGACTAAGGTGCACCTGACCTAAGCCAGGGTATTTTCAGTCTCATATGCATGTGAAAGTTGGACAACGTATAAAGAAGACCATGGAAGAATTGATGCATTTGAGTTATGGTGTTAAAGGAGAATGTTAAAAGTATGATGGTTTGCCAGAAGAACAAATAAATCTGTCTTGGAAGAAGGACATCCAGAATGAGTCTCAGAAGCCAAGATGTTGAGACTTATTTTTTTTATTCATATGTTGGACATGTTATCACAAGGGACAAGTTCCTGGAGAGGGACATCATGCTTAGTAAAGTAGAAGGTTACCAAAAAATGAGGAAGACTCCCAAAGAGATGCAGTGACTCAGTGGTAGTAGCAATGGACTCATGCATAACAATTGTGAGGATAGGGTAGAACCAGGCAGTGTTTCACTTTATTTCTCACAAGGTGGCTAAGAGTAGGAACCCAATTGATGGCATCTTTGTTGTTAAGTGCTGTCAAGTTGGTTCTGACTCATAGACACCCTCTCCAGGGTTTCCAAGGAGCAGTTAGTTGGTGGGTTTGAACTGCTGACCTTGTGATTAGTAGTCCAATGCTTATTGAACAGTGCCACACAGAACACCTGATGCATCTAGCAACAAGAAATCATGAAGATCAAAGACTACAGCCTTCAGTGTGTGGAAAGAGCCCTTCCCTGCCCCTCTAAACCTTCTGCCAAACAAGTGATGAAGTTTATCTGATTGAAAAATTGAAAAGGATAATGTTTCACGAGTTCACCTTTCTTCATTTCTCTCTTGGCAGTAACTCTACCCTTATTCTCCTGTGTTCATTCTGGATGGCACCTGTGCCGGCCCAGCATGATCTCTCTCTAAATTGGTAATTCATTCTAATTTTTAAACTTAGGTAGCAAGTCCATTTAACTCATCTATCAACTAGCTTGTCCAATGTTTCTTTTATTTTTGTATTGATATATCATTTTCCCATTTGCTTTACATTTTGTATTTTCTAGTTTGTTACAAATTTGAGAAGAAAAATGCTTTTTATTGGACCAACTAGCTTACTCCACATTAGAATGTTAGGAAGAATGTTGTGATAAATTGGTAAACTAAGGAATAGAGGATAGAATGTAACTAAGGAATGGAGAATAAAATGTAACTAAGCTCTGGTAGCGTAGTGGTTACGAATCGGGCTGCGAACCTTAAGGTCAGCGGTTCGAAACTACCAGCCGCTCCGCGGGAGAAAGATGAGGCTTTCTA
>NW_006408563.1:19068980-19070874 GCF_000296735.1 Chrysochloris asiatica | reverse complement strand
ATCAACCGAGAAAAGATTGAAGTTGGCAAGGACTTCATTCTTCTTGAATCAACCATCAACACTCATGGAAGCAGCAGTCAGGAAATCAAAAGACATATTGCATTAAACAAATCTGCTGCACAAGACCTCTTTAAAATGTTGTAGGGCAAAGATATCAGCTTGAGGACTAAAGAACTCCTGACCCAAGCCATGGTATTTTTAATAACCTCATAAGCATGTGAAAATTGGACAGTGAATAAGGAAGATTGTAGAAGAATTTAAATTATGTTGTTGGAGGAGACTGTTGAAATTACCATGGATTGCCAAAAGAACAAAAGGAAAGTACCATGGACTGCCAGAAGAACAAGCACCTCCCAGGGCTCCTTGGAGGCCAAGATGGCCAGACTTCTCTCACATTTCAGACGTATTGTTAGGAGGGACCAATCTCTAGAGAGGGATATCATGTTTGGTAAGTTGAAGGTCAGAGAAAAAGAGGAAGACTCCCAGTGAGATGGACTGGCAAAGTGGCAGCATCCATGGGATCAAACGATGCAACAGTTATGAGGTTAGCCCAGGACCAGTTAAAGTTTCATTTTGTTGTGCATAGGATCCTTATGTGTTGGTACCGACTGATGGCACCTAACCACAACAACATCAAGGAAAACCAGATAATATCACTATTTTTCAATTTTATACACCAACCATTAAAGACAATGATGATGAAATTGAAGAATTCTATCAACGTCTTCAGTCTGAAATTGATCAAAAATGAAATTCAGATGCATTGATAGTCACTTGTGATTGGAAAATGAAGATAGAAAAAGGATAGGTTGTTGGGAATATGATCTTGTAGATAGAAATGATGCTGAGCATGACATGGTAGAACTTTGCAATATCAGTGAATTATTTATTATACATGGCTTTTTTCAACAAAGTAAACAGTGACTATATATATAGACCTCACAAGATGTAATACACTGGATTCAAATGGACTACCTCTGGAAGGAGGTAGTAGAAAAGCTAAATATCATCACCCAAAACAAGTCCAGGAGCCAGTTTTGGAGCAACAGACCATCAGTTGCTCATATGCAAGTACAGGAAGAACCTGAAGAAAATTAAAACAAGTCTATGAAAGTAAAAATATGACCTTAAATATATTTCACCTGATTTTAGAGACCATCTCAAGAACAGATTTGGTACATTAGATATTAATGACCAAGTACCAGAAAAAATGTGGGAAGACATCAAGAATGTTAGACATGAAGAAAGCAAAAGACTATTAAGAAGACAGGAAAGAAAGAAAAGACAAAATTGGATGTCTCTAGGGAGGGATATCATGTTTGGTAAGTTGAAGGTCAGAGATAAAGAGGAAGACTCCCAGTGAGATGGAGTCTCTTTAAGACTCCAAGACTTGTTTTTGAGTGTAGAGAAGCTACTGTGACTTTAATAAATAATGAAGTAAATGAGTTGAACAGAAAATGTCTAAGGACAGCTTGAGAAGACAAAGTGTTATAAAGAAATGTGCAAAGACCAGTAACTAGAAAATCAAGGAAGAAGATAATACAGAGCATTTATCAAGGTGAAAGAACAGAAGAAAACAGTCAAGTCTCGACTTGCAATATTGAATAATTCTGTGAACTTCTAGTGTTGCATTATAGGATCAGCACTGGATTGTAAGCCGCAAGGTAGGCAGCTGCTCCTCAGAAACCCTATACAGAGTCGCTCTGAATTGGAATGGACTTGATGACACTTAGCAACAATAACATGGGCAAAATACTGAATGATAAGAGAAGATTAAAAAAAGAAAGAAAGAAAGAAATACACTGAGTACTGTACCAAAACTAGCTGGTTGATGTTCAACCATTATGAGATACCATATGATCAAAGTCAAAAGTACTGAAGGAAAAAGTTCTAG
>NW_006408563.1:19062136-19068880 GCF_000296735.1 Chrysochloris asiatica | reverse complement strand
GCGGGAGAAAGATGAGGCTTTCTACTCCCGTAAAGATTTACACCCTCGGAAACCCTGTACAGGGTCGCTATGGGTCGGACCCGACTCGATGGCACATAACAACAACAACAAAGCAATGAATTTATAAAGTATTTTACTATCTAATGATATGTAAAATTGGATTTGTTATTGGCTTTAGAGTAAAGAAGAAAAACATGTTTAGAAAAACAAAATAAATTGTAATGTATGAAATAAACAAATATTTTTATAGCTAATCAACAGTTTAGCTTTGTGTGCTTGAGAAATCACAACTCATTAGAGGATAGAATTTCAACATTCTAAAGATTTTTTTTTTTTTTTTCTTTTTGTCTATACCTATGCCTTAGTTTACTTTTGAGAAAATATGTTCGTAGAAGGGGCTTGTTATTTTTAATCATGTAATATCAAAAATTCGTGTCCACCTAAATTAAATGTTTCAAAACAAGTTAATTACATTTCCATTTCCCTGCATCAGCTTTTTTCTTAATCACAGTTCTAATCAAAACTGAATGAACTTTACTATAAAAGAAAATTTACAGTACTTACATATACACTTGTACTTGAAAATTTTAGATTAGCCTTCTAATTAGGTTATCACAATTTTACCTCAGTTCACATTTCTAGTTCAAAAAGAGAAAAGGGGAAAAAAGTAGAATACAATATCAAATAAAACTAAAGTATTCCTTTTGGGCTTTTTGATTTAAAAAACATATTGAGCTAATTTGAGACCTTGAGTCCCTTTTTACTTGACATGCATAGAAGTAAGTTATTCACATCTCACTTTGAGGGGTGTCTAGATTTGAACTTTCAAATACGGTGTGGTATTTCTCATGCTAAGGGAGAAAGATACTGTACTCATAATTTAGATTGACTCACATTAGTGGTAATTTTATGAAATAAGGTTTAGAAAGTTTGTAATGAGCACGCAATTTCCCAAAATTGGGTTGTTTCCTTCAAGAGTTACCTTTCATATGTTGTTGTTATGTGCGGTGGACTTGGTTCCAACTCATAGTGGCCCTGTACATGGTTTCCGAGGCTGTAATTGCTTTAAAAAAGACTTTACTGTATTAATAGGCAAAATCGTTATAACTTAAGTTCCTAAAAGTTATACAAAATATTAATAACAACAATATACAATTATAGTAGTCAGGTCTTTTTCCAAACACTTTATGTGTAGTAACTAAATACCCACTAGGCCTGGTGGCACTATAGGATAAGCACTGGACTTCTAACTAAAATGTTGGTAGTTCAAATCCACCAGTGCCTCAAGGGAGAAAGACAGGACTTTCTGCTTTGAAGATTTACAGTCTCAGAAACCCTGTATAGGTTCTCTATGAGTCAGAATCTACTCGGTGGCGGTGAGTGTGGTTTGGGTATTCCTTCAGGGTGTCACCATGAGTCTGAATTGACTCCAGAGCACCTGTTTTTCTGTGTAGTGGTTACGAATCGGGCTGTGGACCTTGCGGTCAGCAGTTCGAAACTACCAGCCTCTCTGCGGGAGAAAGATGAGGCTTTCTGCTCCTGTAAAGATTTATAGCCTCAGAAACCCTCGACAGGGTCGCTATGGGTTGGTTCGACTCGACGGCACTTAACAACAACAACTGCTAGAATAGGTACTCCCCCCTTGTGTTTATAAAATGAATAAGCAAATATGTTAATTAAATTGATTAAGGTCATACAGCCAAGTAGTTCAGAGTTGCGGTTCATTCCCAGATATATGATCCTAAAGTCTACACCAGTAATGTACAGTATAATGAGTTATTTTTTACTTACAATCTCTGACTTAGCTTCCAGATGAAGACAGACTAGAAAGAGGGAACAGGTGGGAAACTTCTGAAAAATTACCCACTAAATACCTTCTGAATAGCAGTGTAGCATTGTCTGATATAGTGCCAGAAGATGAATACCTCAGGTTGGAAGGCACTCAGAATATGACTGGGGACAGACTGCCTCACTAAATTTGAGTCTACTTTAATGATATGGATGGAGCAAAGCTTTCATGACCTTCATTTGTGGATGGGACTCAACTCAAAGTGAGAAGAAACAACTACAGACACCCATTAATAATTGGAATGTGGAACGTATAAAATATGAATCTAATAAAATTAGAAGTCACCAAAACTGAAATGGAATGCATAAAAATTGATATCCTTAGATACTGAGAAGTTAAAATGAACTGCTATTGGCCATTTTAAATCAGACAATCATATGGTCTACTGTGCTGGGAATGAAAAACTGACAAACAGTTGCATTGCATTCTTCAAAAAGAACATTTCGAAATCTATCTTGAAGTAGAAAACTATCAGTAACAATATAATATCCATGCGACTATAAAGAAGACCAGCTAATACAACTAATATTCAAATTTATGCAAAAACCTCTAAAGCCAAAAATAAAGAATATGAAGAATTCTAACAATTTCTATAGTCTGAAACTGATGAAACATGCAATCAAAATGCACTGATAATTACTGGTAATTGGAATTTGGAACCTGGAAACAAAGGAAGGATCAGTAGTTAGAATATATGGCCTTAGTGATTAAAATGACATTCTAGATAGCATGATAGAATTTTGTAAGACCAATGACTTACTCATTGAAAGTACCTTTTCTGTCAACAATGTAAATGATGACTGCATACATGTACTTTACCATATGAAATACACAGGAATCAAATGGACTGCAACTGTGGAAAGAGGTAGAACAACTCTGTATGATTAGCTAAAACAGGAATAGGAGCAGACTATGGAACAGATCATCAGTTGCCTATATATAACTTCCAGGTTGAATTAAAATATGTTGAAAAGGGTCAAAAGATGACCTTGAGAATATTCCACCTGAATTTAGAGAATATTTCAAGAACAGAATTGACCATAGAACTGTAAGGATGTCAAGAGCATCATATATGAATAAGTAAAAAGTCTTTTGAAAGAAAGGGAAAAAAAGTCAAAAATGGACATCAGAAGAGATGCTTAAACTTGATCTTGAATGTAGAGGAGCAAAAAGAGCAGAACATTTTAAAGGAGAGTTTGAGAAGACATAGGATTAGAATGAAATATGTAAAGACTTGGAATTGAAAAACAAAACAAAAAGAGAAAATGCACTCAGCATTCTCAAGCTGAAAAAAAAACTGAGAGGAAACTTATACCTCGAGTCACAATACTGAAGGATTTTATGGGTAAAATATTGAATAATTAAAAAAAAAAAAATCAAAGGAAAATTGAAAGAATGCATGGAGTTACTGCAGCAAAAGGAATTTGTCTAGATTCAACTATTTCAAGAAGTTGCATATGACAAAGAACCAGTGATACTGATAAATTAACTCCAAACTGAAGCCTTTGAAGAATAATGAGGCTTCAGGAATTGACAAAATATCAATTGAAATGTTTCAACGAAATGATGCTGTACCAGATATGCTCATTCAGCTGTGTAAATTTTAGAAGACTCACTGGAAGAGATCCATATCTGTGCCCATTACAAGGAAAGGAGATCCAACAGAATGCAGAAATGATTGAATATAATTAATGTCGTATAATATTGAAATGATTGAATATAATTAATGTCGTATAAAATTGAAATATTACTGAAGATAATTCGAAAGTGGTTGTGGCAACATGTCAACAGGGAACTGCCAGAAAATCAACAGGGATTCAGAAGAGAACAGGATAAAAGGAATCTCATTGCTGACATTACGTGAATCTTGACTGAAAGTAGAAAATACATGAAGGATGTTTACATATGATTTGTTGACTAGGAAAAGATATTCAACTGGTAAATCCTAACAAATTATGAATAACGTTGCAAAGAATGTTGAGTCTATGCATAGGCCAAGAGACAACTGTTCAAACAGAACACATTGAAACTGAGTAATGTTATGGTAACAGTGACTTCTTCAGACTCAAAGTTAATTATTTTTATTCTACTGATGGATAATAATGTCCCATTCTTAGTTTCTATCTGAACTCATAACACACAAATTTCCTCTCCTATTTGCACAAAGGTAATGATGCAATGAAAAATCCTGAAAGTTGGAATTAGCTTATGTTAAGAGAAATTGGATTAAATATGGACACTATGAAAGGACATAAATTAGAAAGGGAATATTTAAATATATATTGCAAGTATCCTTAAGTTTTTAATGGAGGAAGCTGAGCCATTCAATTAGAGCAAAGTCATCAACGCAAAGCAGCTGGCTTAAGTGAATGTCTTATACAATGGAAAGAATGTCAGCATAATTTAGAAAATACATAACACATCAAATTTCTCAATTCTTTTCACAAGTTAGAGAGAAAAGAGTGTATTTTTTATGATAAAACAAAGTATTAAATGTTTGAAGCTAATTAAACACTTCAAGAATATTTTAGCGTTTAGTTCCTTCTTACTGATATATTTTGTAAATAAAATAACTAGTCCCTACCATGGTCGAAAATAGGTATATTCATATATTGCTGTTGCTAAGTACAGCCAAGTGATTTCCGACACAGAGCAACCCTATAAAGGCTTTCTAAAGAGCAGCTGATGAAAAGAGCAGCTGATGAGTTCGAACTGCTGACCTTGAAAGTTCAAACTGAACTTAAGATCAAATGTTTATCCTATGGTGCCACACCAGGAATCCATACTCATATATAGCTGAAAACAAAAACACAGATTTTCAGATAAGACTCTTTTACAGTAAAGAGCAAAAAATGTTCCCTTCGGTCTTTACTATTAAGACATATTTCTTACACATACATTTATAAATATATGCTCTAAACCTAGTACATATATCTGAAAACATAATATCAATATTGATGAAACAACTGATATTTTAGACACACTACACAATGAATGGAGAATTCAAGAAGAGAAGAGACTGATATTACTCACAGAAGCTACAGTTTTTATAAAACTGGCAAGAGCACTGTGAAATACTGTTATAAATGAATAAAGAAGTCATATCTTTGGTTATTCTAAAAACTTATTCTATATCATGTAACAAAGCAAAGTGATGTATTTTTTTTTTACAAGTATTTAAGAAATAATTGGAGGAAAGTAAGTCTGCCCTTTTCTATTATTTAAGAAGAATAATATTAGCTGTATCTTCAGTAATAGTTTGTACTGTTTTCAGCAATTTGTGTATGCTTTAGTTTACTCCATCTCCCACTTCTGGTGCACTATTTCCCTTTGATTGAGAAGTTGCTATGATAGATGATAATGGAGTTTATGGCACTTAGCGGGGAGCATGTCACAGTTGAATCCAGCTGCTGCCTTTGTTTTCCTTTCCTTGCACTCCTCTGATTTTTCTCAGCACAGTGAGAAACAATTATAAAAACTATGAGCTATTACAAAGAAAACATTTATCTTGAAGCACAAAGCTAACTGTGAAAGGATGATATCCATATGCCTACAAGAAAAACCCTACCACTTGTCTGTCAGTTTGTCATACTTGGTGGCTTGTGAGTTGATGTGATTCTGAAAGCTATGCCATGGGCATTTTAAATACAAGCAGGGTCACCCAGAGTGGACAGGTTTCAGATGAGCTTCCAGATGAAGACAGACAAGGAAAATGGAGAGACAAACTACTTCTGAATAGTTAGTCATTGAAAACCTTATGAATACAACAGAAACACTGTCAGATACAGTGCCAGAAAATTAACCCTTCAAGTTCGAAGGCACTCAGAATGCGACTGTGAAACAGTGCCTCCTCAAAGTAGAGTTGAGCGTGAGAACACAAATGGAGTATAGCCTATGGAAGAAAAGACCAGGGGACCTTCATTTGCTGATGAGGCATAACTCAAAATGAAGAGAAACAGCTGTAAGCATCCATTAATAATCAGAACACGGAATGTACGAAGTATGAATCTAGGAAAAATGGAAATTGTTTAAAAAAGAAATGAAATACATGAACATCGATATCTTAGGCGTTTGTGAGCTGAAATGGATTGGTATCGACCATTTTGAATCTGATAACCACATGGTTTACTATGACAGGAATGACAAATTGAAGAGAAATAGTGTTGCATTCATGGTCAAAAAACACATGCCAAGATTAGTCATGTGATATAACACTGTCTGTGATAGGAAAACATCTATGCGCCTACAGGGAAGACCAGTTAATACCACTATTATTTAAATTTACACACCAACCACTAAAGCCAATGAGGATGAGAGAGAAGAATTCTACCAACTTCTTCAATCTGAAATTGATCACACATGCAATCAAGATATATTAATAATCATTGGCGATTAGAATGAAAAGATTGGAAACAAAGAGGAAGGCTCAGTAGTTGGAAAATATGGCCTTGGTAATAGAAATGATGCTGGAGAACTCATGATAGGAACCTGCAAGATCAATGGTTTGTTCATTTCAAATATCTTTTTTCAACAGCATGCAAGATGACTATACATGTGGGCCTCATCAGATGAAATACACAGAAATTAAATCGACTACATGTGTTGAAAGAGATGGTGGGAAAGTTACATGTTGTTGTTAAGTGTTGTCGAGTTGGTTCTGACCCATAGTGACCCTGTATAGGGTTTCTGAGGAGCAGTTGGTTCTAATCCACAGCACCATACCAGGACTCCAAAAAGCTTCACATCATTAGCCAAAACAAGGCCAGGGGCAGATTGTGGAACAGACCATTAATTGTTCAATTGCAAAATCAACTGAAGCTGAAGAAAATGAAAACAAGTCCATGAGAGCCAAAATATGACCTTGCATATCTCCCACCTGAGTTTAGAGGTCATCT
>NW_006408563.1:19045202-19058007 GCF_000296735.1 Chrysochloris asiatica | reverse complement strand
ACTGAAAATGGAGAATACCAGAAAGATGCTTACTTGTGCTTTATTGACCATGCAAAGGCTTTCAACTGTGTGGATTATAACGAACTATGTGTAATACTGGAAGATTGGGTATTCCAGAACATTTCATTGTGCCCCTGAGGAATCTGTTCACAGACCAAGAGCCAATCATTAGAACAGAACAAGGGATACTAGTGGTTTAAAATCAGTGAATGTGTGTGCTAGGGTTGTATCCTTTCACCATATTTATTCAATCTGTATGCTGAGCAAATAATCTGAGAAACTGGATTATATGAAAAAGAATGTGACATCAGGATTGGAGGAAAACACATTAACAACCTGCCGTATGGAGATGACACAACCTTGCTTTCTGGAAATGAAGGGGACTTAAAATACTTATTGGTGAAGATCAAAACCATAGCCAAAGTAATGTATTGTACCTCATTGAAAAGAACGCAATATCCTTACTGGACCAATAAATAATGTTAGCCAGAAATATTGTTGAAAATATTGTGAGTTTTCACTATTTTCATTGAACTCCTCAACCAGCTTTTAGCTACTCAGAAGACACTCAGCAAGCGGAGCAATTGCCTGGAGTTTTAACTGCTTGACTTGCTGCTGGTCTTAATTTACCCTCTTATTTGTGCTGAGTGTGGTGTAAAGTGAGTGAAGAGAAAACTGCTTTTGCAGCAACTACAGATTCAGAAGACCTAAAATCACATTATGTGTTCCTTTGGGAAGAAGGCCATGCATTATTCATCTTGGTCCTCTAATATATACCATCACTCACACATTATGATAAATAATAAAATATGGTAAATAATAACAAATGTAAAAAATATTACAAATAAGTGCAAGACTACATTTATGATACATTTTTGGGTTTATGGACTCCCTTTCAGTTATTTTCTTTTTCTCTCCATTAAACACTTTTATTTCAATTCTATAGAATTAAATATTTCTATTAAAATGCTCTCAGGTTTATTTTCTATGTGATTCATATTATATTATCCCAGAACATAAATTAAACATGATACCCAAATAAAGCATAACCTTTAGGTCTTATTTGTTAACAATGTTGTGAATTTTCATTGCTTCACCCACTGCCTGGCTAGTTTTCTTGTTGAGGTTTTTGCAAATAATAATAATAATATATACAATTACTTTAAACAAAACAAATAAGCAATAGAGAGGGGATAATAAATATAATGGTCTATGTCGGATTTTTTATGAGTAGAGGTGTTTCAAATATATTTTGGCAATAATTAGAAAATTGTATCTTGGAAGTCAAGAACTAAAACCAAAAAAAGAGAAATTGTGAATATATTATGTAACAACAAGGAGTCATTAAATATGTAAATACTGAAGGTTGCAAATGAACTGATCTTGCTATGGGGAAATTAATCTGGGTTATCTAGATGGGCACAATGTAGTCATAAAAGTTCTTTTAAGTGAAAAAGCTGACAGGAGTCAGAATTAGAATAATGCCATGCAAAAATGGCAAAAGATGTGAATGCCCATTCTAGGATTTAGTAACGGAAGGGAGTCATAAACCGAAACTATGGTGGCATACGTAGATACTGTTGTATTGCCAATAGACAGAATCATGTTTCTGACACTACCTGGGGATCCTCTCCTGAAACGCCACAGCCTTGATAGTTCTATGGGTTGCAGTTCTACTTGGGGTCACCATGAGTTGGAATTCAGAAGACCTAAAATCACATTAGCTGTGGGGTAATGTGTCAGACTGCAAAGTCGTTTGAACTGCCAGATCGGTGGTTCAAGCTCACCAGCTGCTTCTTGGAAACCTTATACAGGGTTGCTATGGATCGGTATCGACTGACGGCACTAAACAACAACAACAAAATCACAAGAATCTCTGGTAGCGCAGTTGTTACGAATTGGGCTGCTAAACTCAAGATTGTTGTTATTGTTGTTGTGAAATGCCGTCGAGTCGGTTCCGACTCATAGCGACCCTGTATAGGGTTTCCGAGGATCATCTGGTGAGCTTGAACCGACGACGTTAGTATAGTGATGAGTATCCCCGCCTGTCACTCGGGAGACCGGGGTTCGATTCCCCGACAGGGAGACATAGACGCGAAACTCAAGATTAGCAAGCAGTTCAAAACTACCAGTCACTTCACAGGAGAAAGACAAGGCTATCTGCTTCTGTAATAGAATTACAGTACAGGGTCGCCATGAGTCAGAATCAACTCCACGGCACACCACTACCACCAAACAACAAAATCTGAAAAATGCAAAAGAAGTAGATTCTCCCCTTGGTAATTCAGAATTATAAACTATGGCAACACTGTAATTTTAGTCCACCCATGATTACCCATTTTGGATGTCTAACCTTTAGAACTTGATCAAATGCTACATTTTGAAATGGTTGACCAAAGACCATTTATTATTGATATAGTTATTCTGTATTTACTCCATATTTTTATGTTTTCTTCATAATTCAATATTTTGCCATTGGTGGTGGTGGACATGTGATGTGGAGTTGGTTCTGACATGAAGTGACCTTGTATAGGGTTTCCAAGGCTGTAAATCCACTATTTCTTCTCACAGATGTAGTTAGTCAATTTGATTTCCATATGCTCACTATCTGGTGTAGCTCTTGTGTATAGTATACTTTTATGTTGTTGGAAAATATATTTGCAATGAATAATTAATTGGTTTTACATCATTCTATCATGTGATCCCCAGCATAGTTTCTATCACCAAGGCCATAGCTTCTAACTATTGATCCTTTCTCTCTGTTTCCACCCTTTGAATTCCAATCATCAGTAATTATCAATGCATTTTGATTACATGATTGATCCATTTCAGACTTAAGACATTAATAGAATTCTTCAATTTCATCATCACTTGCTTTAGTGGCTGGTGAATACATTTGAATAATAGTGGTATTAACTGGTCTTCTTTGTAGGTATACGGATATTATATCATCACAGACAGGATTATACTTCAAAATAGATCTTGAAATGTTCTTTTTGATGATGAACGTAATGTCCATTCCTCTTCTATTTGTCATTACTAGCATAGTAAACTATATGATTGTCATAATCAGAATGGCTAATAGCTGTCCATTTCAGCTTACTAAAGCATAGTATATCAATGTTTATGCATTCCATTTTATTTTTTGCAAATCCCAATTTTCCTATATTTGTACTACATATGTTATATGTTCTGATTATTAATGGATGCAATTGTAATTTAATAAATCTTTGTTGTTTTAAGCAAAAAAAAAAAAATTGTAATTTGTTACAACAATAACTAAACTACAGGGTCCAAAGTTGAGTCTCTTAATAAGGTAATTTGAATTTTGGTTGTTTTCCTTTTCTTTACCTTTAAATTGTACACTTTTCAATGTGTATAGAGAATAGGAATAATTTTGTTGAAACAGAAAGTACCAAAAAAATTACAAAACATCTCCCTATGTTGATTGTTGATTTTCAGTGCTTATAAATAATAGGGACACTTGCATTGAAATAGAAAGTACCAAACAAATATAAAGACATATCCCTATGATTTATTTTAATTTTAAAATTAAAATATTTTGGGTTTTTGCTGATAAGATGGCCAGAAATGTTTACAATTATTAGGAATTACATACTCTGATGTTTAGGTGTAAAGCGGAACTTCGTTGTTGTTAAGTGCCATGAAGTCAGTGCTCCACTCATAGCTACCTTGTATAGGGTTTCCAAGATGCAGCTGGTAGGTTTGAGCTATCATCCTGTCATTAGCAGTCTAGTGCTTATCCTGTAGCACTGCACAATTATCCCAAAAGGACCCTCATTGTTGTGCTATTGATTAGGTTCTGAATCATAGTGACCCTTTATAGGATTTTCAAGGCTTATTTTGCAGGAGCAGAAAGTCTAATCTTTAACAAAGGAGCAGCAGGTGGGAATGAAATGTTGACCTTGTCGTCCACAGGACAATGCTTTACCTATAAAGCTACTGCACATGCCAAAAGGGTCATAATCTATGCAATATTCTCTTAAAAGTTTGAGAAAACACAAATATACACACGATTTAGAATTATTCCTAAAAATGTATTTAAAAAGTCAATTTAGATTTTAAAAAGTATTCATATAACTAACACAAAATAAAGTTCAGATAAAAATGCAAAACGTAAAATAATCTTCATGTAAAATCCACCACTCGTCTGTCAATTTTCCATACATTGGTGACATGCATGTTGCTGTGATTCAGGACGCGATGCTAAGGCTATATTAAACACCAGAAAAGTCACCCACAGTGCACAAGCGTCAAATGAACATCCAGATGAAGGCAGACTAGGAAGAAGGATTGATAGACGACTTCTGAATCTTTAGTCACTGAAAATCTTATGAGTTTCAGTGGAATACTGTCAGCACCATATTATCGAATATTGAAACATGATGAAGAACACCAGACTATTGTCAAATACAGTGCCAGAAAATGAGCCTCTCAGGTGGAAATGCACTCAAAATGCGACTTAAGAAGAACTGCATCCTCAAAGTAGAGTTGACCACGATGATGCGAATAGAACAAAGTCCTTGGGACTTTATTTGTCAATGGAGCACAACTCAAAATGAGGAGAAACAGCTATAAACATGCATCAGTAATCGGAACATGGAATGTACCACACATGAATTTAGGAAAATTGGAAATTGTCAGAAATGAAATTGAATGCATAAGCATCAATATCCTAGGCAATAGTGAGCTGAAATGGATTGTTATTGGTCATTTTGAATTGACAATCACATGCCAGGAATTAAATTGAAAAGGAATGGTATTGCATTCATTATCAAAAAGAATATATCAAGATTTGTCTTGAAGTATAACGGTGTCTGTAATAGGATACTATCAATACACCTAGAAGAAAATCCAGTTAGTACCATGACTATTCAAATTTGCACACCAACCACTAGTGTCAATGATGATGAAATTGAAAAATTCTACCATCTTCTTTAGTCTGAATTTTATCAAGCATGCCATCAATATGCATTGATAATTACTGGTGATTGGAATACAAATGTTGAAAACAAAGAAGGATCAGTAGTTGGAAAGTATGACCTTGGTGACAGAAATAATGCTGAAGATTGCATGATAGAAGTTTGCAAGACCAATGACTTATTCATTGCAAATACCATTTTTAAACAACATAAAAGATGACTATACACATGGAGCTGACCAGATGGAATACACAAAAATCACATTGACTACGTCTGTGGAAAGAGGTGGTGGAAAATCCCATAATATCAGCCAAAACAAGGCCAGGAGCAGACTGTGGAACAGACCATCATTGCTCATATGCAGATTCAGACTGAAGCTGAAGAAAATTTATACAAGTCCATGAAAGCCAAAATATGACCTTGAATATATCCCACCTGAATTTAGAGATCATCTGAAGAGTAGATTGATGCATTAAACACTAAAGACTGAAGATCAGATGAGTTGTGGAATGACATCAAGAATATCATACCAGAAAAAAGCAAAAGGTCATAAAGAAAACAAGAAAAAAGAAAAAACAAACAAAATGGATGTCAGAAACCTCTGAATCTTGCTCTCCAGCATAGAGATGCTAAGGCAAATGGAATAAGTCAGGAGGCACAATAGCTGAACAGAAATTTCAAAGGTCAGCTCAAGAAGACAAAGTCAAATATTATAACAAAATTTGAAAAGACATGAAGTTAGAAAACCAAAAAGGAAGAACATGCTCAGTATTTCTCAAGCTGTGGGAACTGAAAAAAAAAAAAAAAAAAAAATCAAGCCTGGACATCTGATTTGGGCTAAATATTGAATGATGCAGAAAGCATCAAAAGAATATGGAAGGAAAATACAGGTCACTGTGCTAAAAAGTAATGGTTGATATTCAACCATTTCAAGAGATCGAAAAAGATCAAGAGCTAATGATCCTGATGGAAGAAATCCAAAGTGCATTGAAGTCACTGGCAAAGAACAAGGCACTGGGAATAGGTAGAATACAAAAATGAAATCTTTCAACACACTGATGCAGCACTGGGGTCTCTCACTCATCTATGCCAAGAAATTTGGATGACAACTACCTGGCCAACTGACTAGAAGAGATCTGTATTTGTGCTCATTCCAAAAAAAGGTGACCTAACAGAATGAGGCAATCATTGTACAATATCATTGACATCCCATGTGAGTAAAGGTTCAGTAAAGATAATACAAATATGACTGCAACCATACATTGACAAAGAACTTCCAGAGGTTCAAGAATCAGAAGAGGACATGGAATGAGGGATATCATTGTTGACGTCAGGTGGATCTTGGATGAAATCAGAGAATACCAGAAAGATGGTTACTTGTGCTTTATTCATTATGCAAAGGCTTTCGATTGTGTGGATCATGACAAGCTATGGACAACATTGTGGAGAATGTGTCTCTGAAACACCTAGTTGTGCTTATGAGGAACCTGTACATAGACCAAGAGGCAGTTGTTCGAACAAAACAAAGAAACACAGAATGGTTTAAAATTAGGAAAAATGTGCACCAGGGCATTCTTCACCATACTTATTCAATCTGTATTCTGAGCAAATAATCTGAGAAGCTGGATTATACGAAGAAAAAGATAGCATAAGGATTGGAGAAAGACTCATTAACAAACTGCAATATGCTGATAATACAACCTAGCTTGCTGAAGGCAAAGACTACTTAAAATACTTGCTGATAAAGATCAAAGACCACAGCCTTCGGTTTGGGTTGCATCTCAATGTAAGGAAAACAAAAATCCTTGCCACTGGACCAATAAAAATATCCATATAAATATCCACACAAAACAAAAATCCATTTGGAGAAAAGATTGAAGTTGTCAAAGACTTCATTTTGCTTAGATCCACCATGAACACTTATGGAAGTAGCAGTCAAGAAATCAAGAGATGTTTTGCATTGGGAAAATCTACTGCATAAGACCTCTTTAAAGTGTTAAAGAGCAAAGATGTCAGTTTGCAGACTAAGGTGTGCCTGACACAAGCCATGGTATTTTCAATAACCTCATATGTATGCGAAAGCTGAACACTGAATAAGGAAGACCGTAGAAGAATTGATGTATTTGAGTTATAGTGTTGAGGAGAATATTGAAACTACCATGGACTGCCAAAGAATGAGCAGATCTGTTTTGGTACATAATGCTCCCTGTAAGCCAGGATTGCCAACTTCGTCTCTCATATCTCGGACATATTATAGGGAGGGACCAGTCCCTGGAGAAAGATTTCATGTTTGGTTAAGTAGAGGGTCAGAGAAAAAGAGGAAGACCCCCAACACATTGTGGGCCTTACTCTTTTTGGCACAGTGGCAACAAAAGGACTCAGGCATATCAACAATTCTGAGGTTGTTCCAGGACAGGAGAGTGTTTCATTCTGTTGTGCATAGGGTTTCTATGAGTCTTTACTGACAACAACCTCACTGGAACCTAACAATAATAACAAAATGTTTATATGAACTAGAGAAATTAAACTCTAATAGTTAAGGAAAAAAATTACTCAAGTGAGATTTACTTTGTTTATTCATGGATGAATCATAATCAATTTAGCCAATATGGACATTTTAATGGATAAAGCACAATCACAAAAGTCAAAGAAAAGAAAGCAGTAATTATGAAAATGTTCCAGTTTAAATAAAAATCCATTTCCAATATAAAATAAAACAATAAAATAGTGATAAATGTATAATTCCTCAGCATTAAAAAGTAAATATAATTATTGTGATACTTTGAATTTACTTGATATGGCTTTTCTATATAGTTGCCTTAATTCCCACCAAGGGATTGTGGGAGACCATGCAAATAAAGTATACAGGATTTAGACTAGGATTGGTTAATTTTGCCCTCCAGCTAGGTTTAAAAGGAGCCATCTCAGAAGAAGAGATGAAAGATCCCAGGACCATCAAGAAGAAAGAGCCTGAGTGAGATCCCTCCCTAGAGAAACAGCGACTATAGAGGCAATGGTGTGGAGAGAGAGAACAGCTTTGGGCTCTAGGCCTCTGAACTGAAAAAAAGCTGAGTGCTTATGGCCAGGAGACTGCCTTGAAGATTGTGCCCTTTGGGCATTCACAGACTAGCTGAAATAACTTTGTAGTATCTGTTTGAGCAGGGCAGAGGCCAAGGGACGGCATAGCTAAGAGGCTTAAAAGAAGAGTGGTGGGCCATGTCTGCAGTATGATAAACAAGAGACATTCTTGACAGGAAAACTATTGTGTCCTGAATTGTCTTTGATCCTGAATTGTAACCTCTTCACTTCCCTAATACACCCCATAATCATGAGTATTGTTAAAAGTTCTGTGTGGCCATTGCAATGGATTATCTAATCCAGATGTGAAGCACAGAGTGCTATAGGAGAATAGGGTAAAGAGGGTTGTAGGATTTCACAGGAGTCATTCTTGGGCTGGTTTTGAGTTTGATTTTTTTTCTGCATTGTGAAGCCAATGGACATCAGACATAGTTCTCACATAGTGTAACCAATTATGAAATCCAATATCATATTTAATTGTCAAGGTCTAGTCCAGTCAAATTTTTGTTGTTTGCTTTATTTTTTGAGTTAATGAAATATTTTTAATTTTAAAGTAATTTGGAATATTTTTAAGAGGCCACAACTCTCTCTCATTCCTTTCTGCAGAGTTTACTTCCAGCCTATGAATGTGGGTTAGTTTTGTGAATTGCTCAGGTATACAGTGCTTCAGAAGTGAGCTGTACCTGTCCCAAATCTAGTCCTCAAGAGGATTTGCATGGGTTTCCTTTCTCATGTGGAGCTCCTGCCTGTTGTGAATGAACTCTTTTTGGTGAAAGAGAGGCAATGTGGACCAGATCTTATGCAGCCCTATGGTTTCAATCACAGTATCAGCTATAATACCAACCCAAGATCAGATCACCCAAACTGAAGCTCATGTTAGATGCATGAGGAAAGCTTAAAAAGACCTGAAGAATAAGGCACATGAACTACAGACTTATTCCAAGCTAGTAAATTTGGAGGTGAAATTTTATACATACACATTATCATTCAATATAGGATACATTCAATATAAGAGGGTAAGTGAAAGGTGCTGCTATAAAATCAAGTTGTTGTTGTTATTAAGGGCTTTGGAAATGGTTCCAACTCATAGTGACCTTGCATAAGGTTTCTGAGGAGTGCCTGGTGAGTTTGAACCACCAACCTTGTGGTTCAAACCAACCTTGCAATGCAGTGTTTATCATACAGTGCTATGCCAGGCACCCTATTACATCATTTGTAACTTTTATTAAACAAGACTATCAAAATGTGAAGCTCTTTTTGTAGGGAAAACAAACAAACAAATTCTTCTCTGTTATCTTTTTGAGGTAGAATCAATTTTTGAAGGAACCCCGGTAGCGTTGTGGGTTATATGTTGTGCTGCTAATCACAGGGTTAGCAGTTTGAATTCATTAGCATCCATGAAGGCCAAAGATGTGGCTTTCTGCTCCCATGAAGATTTATAGCTTCAGAAACCCTGTACAGGGTCACTATGAGTCAGAACCACCTCGACAGCACACCACTACCACCAATTCATCTTTTGAAGAATCCTTGGTGACACAATGAGTTAAGCATTTGGCTGCTAACCACTAGGTTGATGATTCAAGCCCACCAGTCATTCTGTGGGAGAAAGATGAGGCTACCTGCTTACATGAGGTCTACAGTCTCAGAAACCCTTAGGAGTAGCTCTACTCTGTCCTATTTGGTTGCTATGAGTTGGACTCTACTCAACAGCAGTGGTTGGTTTGTTTGGTAATCAAATTTCACTTTCTCAAGCTATGAGATTTTAATGTTAAACTTTCATTCATAAATTTACCATTTTCTATTGTGTATCTGTGCTTCAAGCCCTCTTTGAAAGTCTTGAAGCCTTGCAGATTATGATAAAAAACTTCAGTATTGATGTACCTCAACACAAATGAAACAACGAAAAAACTTCACTACTGGACAGTGAACAGTATCAGGATAAATGAAGAAAGCTGGGCAATGAATAAGGAAGACCAAAGAATTGTTGCTCTTACTAGGTTCCTTCCAGTTGATTGTGTATCATAGCAACTGGACAGTTGTTTTTTAATCAAAGCATAAAACTGGGCAGTGTCTTCTTCTGTTGTACTAACTGTTTCTATGAGTTCAAACTGATTGGGTAGCATCTAACAAAGCAAATGCGTATCTGTATATTTTCAGTGATAGTGACATATTTTAATGTGTAGATGGGTACAGGCTTTACTTCAGCACAGAGAGTTTTTATCTGATTAGTGGTTATCCAGATCATTATTCTATTCTCTAAATTGTGAAATACATAGAATTTGCTGGAATTGTCCATTATGTGTTATCGTTTTCCTTTAAATTTTTCTTTTCTTTTCCTTATAGAAAAATTTCAAAACCAGATATTTACTAATCCAGTTTTAGGCAATGTCTCATTTGTAATATAGTGCCTTTAATGATAGGACTATATGTAAATTGTTTAGGGGGAAGCAGGGTGAATATTATTTTTATTGTGTTTAAGCTTTCTGTTTTACATTGTCTTTCATTGCTAATATATTATTTTTTACTTATTAACACTCATTTTCATATAGTTTTCTATTTTTTAATTGAAATTTCCATTTAATGAATTCTGAATACTCAAATTAGAAAATTTTAAGTTGCATTTTACATTTTGAATTGTATTTTAGAGGGGAAGTTTACTCTAATATTTCAGCTTAGAACCATTCTTTCCAAATTTTAAATATATATACATATATGTAAAATATAATTACATTTAAAATATTACATATATATATATTTATATATATTAGAATTTTTACTATATTCTAAGCTTAACAAAGTAGTTTCCCTAACTAAGAAAACATGATATTTCTTTTAAGAATGTTTCCTTGCCTCAGGTAGAGCTACTATAAGTTTAGGAGTTGTCCTGGGTTCTAGCTTGAAAGTTATCCTATTCATATTCCTGTATTGAATTATTTATACTCCTTCTGTTTACAAGTTCCAGAATTTTGAACTTTTGGCTGAGAATAGAATTAACTATATGGACTCAATTTATCATCTGGAAGTCTAAATTTTTTTCTATTTCTCAATTGTTTTGGGGAAATAGCTAATTTATAATATAGTGAAGAAATTCATAAATCAAAATCACCCTACCACCTTGTACTATTTTGTTTTTTGGATAAATAAGTCCTTGTTCAAACTAAATTAAATTCAATCTTCAAATTAAGATTTAAGAGATACTATACTAGCTTCTTATAGATGTTCATTCAATAAATGAATGAAGAAATTATAAATACATAAACACAATGTAAATTCAATATCATCATTGTGAAGTTTTATGACGAGATGAGGACTATTGTTAGTTGTCATTGAGTCAGTTCTAGTTCATAGCAACCTTATGCACAACAGCATGAAACACTGCTGTTATTACAATTGTTATTACACTTGAGACCATTGCTGCTGTCACTGTGCCAATCTATCTCATTGGGGGGGTCTTCTTCTTTTCAATGATCCTCCACTTTACCCAGCATGATGTCTTTTTCCAGGGACTGGTTCCTCCTTATAACATGGATAGCTTCTATAAAGTAATGAGTAGGTTTTAATGTAATTGTATATTGCATCCCCTTATAGTCAATGAGAGTCTTAGTTTACACTATTGAAGAAGCACTATACTGCTAACCACAAGGATGTCAGCTCAAATCTACCAGCCACTACTTGGAAACCATATGTATTCAGGGTTACAATGAATCAGAACCAACTCGATGGCACTTAAAAACAATTTAACATAGTCAAAATTTTTGTTGATGCTATTTCTACATTAAAGTAAACATAGTTTAAGCTTGAGATGAATCTTTTAAAGAAAACAGCATTTTCAAAGAATATAGGTAATAATGGAAACTATTTATATATATACTTACTCATGAAAATAAAAAACCAGACTTCGGTATGGGTTATACCTCAATGAAAAGAAAATAATCCTCATCACTGGTCCAGGAAATAATATCATGGTAAATGGAGAAAGGATTGTAGTTGTCAAAGACTTCATTTTGCTCTGTCAACTACCAACACTCATGAAAGCAGCAGTCAAGGAATCAAAGGACATATTGCATTAAGTAAATTTGCTACATGGATTTTTCAAGAGAAAAAAATGTCATTTTGAGAGCTAAAGTGCTCCTGACCCAAACCACGGTATTTTCAATAACCTCATATGCATGTGAAAGTTGGGCAGTGAATAAAGAAGATCACAGAAGAATTGATGCATTTGAGTTATGGTGTTGGAGGAGAATGTTAAAAGTACCACGGACTGCCAAAAGAACAACAGATCTACGCTGGGTGAAGTACAGACAGAATTCTCTTTGGAAGCCAGGATGGCAAGACTTCGTCTCTCATACTTTGGACCAGGAAAGATTGGTCCCTAGATAAGTATATCATGTTTGGTAAAGTGGAGGTTCTGAGAATAAGAGGAAGACCCCTAACTTAGATGGATTGGCACAATGACAGCAGCAATAGGCTCATGTGTAGCCACCATTGGAAGGTTGGCACTGGACCAGGCAGTGTTTTGTTCTGTTATTCATAGGATTGCTATGAGTTTACCAACCTATAGCAACTCTGTGAACAACTTGATGACAACCAATAGCAATATATATAATCTCTTCATTTTCATGGTCTGAAGGTGAATTCCTTTTTCAAGTCCAAATTAATTCATTTTAATTTCAGAGAATTTTTAATTATATAGGTAATAATGTTTTAAAATTGGGAAAGGTGTGCGACAAGGTTGTGTTCTTTCACCATACTTATTCAACCTGTATGCTGAGCAAATAATATGA
>NW_006408563.1:19038860-19043982 GCF_000296735.1 Chrysochloris asiatica | reverse complement strand
GGTCAGTGGTTCAAGCTCACTAGCTGCTCCTTGGAAACCCTATACATGGTCACTAAGGGTTGGAATCAACTTGACAGCACTTAACAACAACAAATACATATATGATGTATATATATATATGGAGTCCTGGTGTGGCACTGTGGGCTAATGCATCAGACTGCAAAGTCGTTTGAACTATAAGGTCAGTGGTTCAAGCATACAGGGTTGCTATGGGTTGGAATCTACTCGACAGCACTTAACAACAACAACATATATATATGATGTTATTGTTAAGTGCCTTCAAGTCAGTTCCAACTCAGCAACCCTGTATAGAGTTTTTGAGGAGCTACTGGTAGGTTTGAACTGCCAACCATGTGGTTCACCATCCAGCACTGATCCTATAGTGCCACACCAGAAACATATATAAATTCTATATGGAGTTGCTATGAGTCTTAGCCAACTGGACGGAACTTAAAACAACATATATCTATAATCTCTTGGCTTCCATTTTTTAATAGCAAATTCCTTTTCCCAAGTCTAAATCAGTTTATTTTAATTTCAGAGCACATTTCAAGAGATATACATCCTGTTAACTGAATTTGTTAGTTTTTGAATTTTTGTTATTTAAGGATTTATACATCTTTAAGGAACTGCTTCAATTAGCTTCAATTACTTCTATAATCATATTAGCACTATTTCACCATAATGACAACTGTCAAACTAACATCGCTATATAATTCATTTTGAAAGCTAGCCACAGGCTTGTCTGTTTATAACATAGACACCCATTTTTTTTTTAAAAGCATAAAAATGAAAACATAAGCAATACAATAAAGCTGTGTTTAGATAAAAAATTGAAATCATGTTCTGTGTGAGGTTTTTGTGTTAATTTTTGTTTTGTATTTATTTTGTTTTAACTTCAGGATATAAATAAAAGAGATACTCTATTAGATTTTCTAACACTGTTGTTGTTAAATGCTGCTAGTTTGGTTCGGATTCATAGTGAGCCTTATAGGGTTTCTAATATTAGTCATATGCAAATCAAAATTACCTCACAATCACATTCTAGGACTTGTTTGAGATGGAAACTGACATGATCAATGCTCAAAGGATTTGTGTGTGTGTGTGTGTGTGTGTGTGTGTGTGTGCATCAAATTAGATGGCACTGCCAGTGTAATGATTGCAGTTTTACTGTTAGAAAGTATGAAAGTCTGGTGGCGAAAACGTTAAAATAAATGTAAAACGTTATATTCCATCAAAAATAGCCTGATTACTTTGGGAATACTCTTTTGGTTTGGTTTGATTTATTTCTATTCCTTATTGTCATTCAATTTCTATATTTTTTTGGACGAGGTTTATAGCTTTTGGCAGAAAAAACTCAGTGACAATAACTTAGGAGAAAGTTAATCTCATGAAAGAAGTAAATGCTTGTCAATCAAGAAGTTTTAACCTTTAACATGTCTTGACCTTTACATTTTCAAGGTGAGCCTATTATTTGGTATGGAGTAACACAAAACTCCTCAGGATGCTCTATAATCAATACAATCAACAGACCTTCACACTGTATGTTTAAAGGTATTAAGAAGATAAACAGACACATCAGAATTTTACTGTTTGGAACAATCTGGTATTGAATGTCTGCTTCATTTTGGGATTTACAATTGATTTATTCTCTACCCTGAACTCCACAGTTTTCTAATTCTCATTGACTGCTACGTACATACATAACGTTCCCTATAACCTTCAGAGAGAACATGGCCCACAGACATCCTGAATTCAGATTTTTATGCTCCAGAATTGTGAAAGATAAATTTGTGTTGGTGTACTTTACCGAATTTGTGGTATTTATTATGAAATCCCCAGGAAAACAAATATAGCTCACTATTTGCAATGATGTTTGATTATTTGGTTAGGGGTGTTATTTCTGCTTTATAAAATTATGCTGTTGTTTTTTACAATTAGCAAATAAAAAGAAGACTGATGCTCTGACACTTTCCGAAAACATTGTTTATCCATAAACTTTGATGTAATTTTTTTTACAAACAGTAATGTAATTTGCTTATCGGTTCCCCTTTAGCACTGGCTCTTTTCCCCTTTGACATGCCACCAATTTCTTCAAGTGTCCCATTGATTTCAGGTACAAGGTCTGTCTTGTATATTCATTGTCTTCAACCTTAAGCTAGCAGTTTGTTTGTTTTTTTCTTGTTGTTTTGTTTTCAAGGATCCTTCATATCTTTTATTTAAAAGTGGTATTTAGAAATTAAATTCTATTTGGTCTTGGATGTGTTCATTGCTGTACTTATGTTTGAGTTGTTATTGCTTTCAGATCCTTTCAGTGGAGATAGGTAGAGGATCTAGTTCCAAAATACTATGAATCGTGATGATTTAACCTCTTAAATTGGCATTATACAGTTTGTTCTTAAATTATTTGATTTTACATGTTTTATACTTGTGAATCCCTTTTCTCTTATACTGAATATCTTGTTTCTAATAGCATTAACATATTTACTTTAACCAAATAGCTACACACGCCATTGCCACTGAGTTGATTTTGACTCACAGAGACTCTATAGACAAAGTAGAACCACACCATGGGTCTTACTAGGCTGCAATCTTCTAAGGAAGCAGACTATCACATCTTTCTCCTCGAGTGGGTTTGAACCACTGACATTTTATTAGTCACCAAGTATCACCAGGACTTTATCTAATATATATGTGTATTTATGTTTATATGTGTGTATATGCATATAATATACACCTATACACAAATGCTCACATAGATGCATATATATAGGCACATATATAGAGATATACATTTATTTATATATATGTTCCACCACTCATCTATCAATCTGTCATACTGTTGAGGGGGCTTGCATGTTGCTGTGATGCTGGGAGATATGCCACCAGTATTTTAAACAACAGCAGGGTCACCCATGGTGGACAAGTTTCAACTGAACTTCCAGACTAAGACAAAAAGAAAATTTCAAGATTTGTCTGGATGTATAATATGGTCAGTGATACCATAATATCCATACACCTACAAGGAAGAACAGCTAATAATACTATTATTCAAACTACTTACAAATCACTAAAGCAAGTGATGATGAAACTGAAGAATTCTATCAATTTCTTCAGTCTGAAATGATCAAATATGCAATCAAGATGTAGAGATAATTATACATTTGGAATGCAAATGTTGGAAACAAAGAGGAAGTATCAGTAGTTGGAAAATATGACATTAGTGATAGAAACAATGCTTGGGATTGTATCATAGAATTTCAAAGACTTATTCGCTGCAAATACCATTTTTAAACAACTTAAAAGATGACTATATACTTAGACCTCACCAGATGAAATACACAGAATTCACATTGATTACATCTGCGGGAAGAGACGGTAGAAAAGCCCCATGTCATCAGCCAAAACAAGATCAGGGGCAGGCTGGAATTAATCCTCAATTGCTCATATGAAAGATCAGGCTAAAGCTGAAGAAAATTTAAAGAAGACCACAAGAGTCCAAATAAGATGTTGAATATAACCTGTTTGAACTCACAGATCATCTCAAGATCATATTTGATGCATGAGACACTAACTACCAAAGACCAGAAGAGTTGTGGGATGACATCAAGAGCATGATACAGGAAGAAAGCAAAAGTTCATAAAGAAGACAAACAAGAAAGAAGGAAAAGACCAAAATGGAAGTCAAGCTTTGACTTGCAATACTGAAGGAGTCTATGATAAAATATTGAATGATGCAGACAAAAATCATCAAAATAAGATGGAAGGAATACACAGACCAAATGTACCACAAAGAAATGGTCAGTGTTCAACTATTTCATGATGTAGCCAGTGATCAAAAGCCAATGATACTGAAGAAAGAAGTCCAAGGTGCACTGAAGGAATGGCAAAGAACAAGTCTGGGATTGATGGAATATAAATTGAAAAATTTCAACAATCTGATGTAGTACTGTAGGCACTGATCTAGCACTGTAGGCGCTCATTCATCTATGCCAAGAAATTTGGAATACAGCTACTTGGCCAGCTGATTGGAAGAGATACATATTTGTGACTATCCCAAAGGAAGGTGACCCAGTGGAATGTATAAATCATAGAAAGTATCATTAATATCATAGGCAAGTAAATTTTTGCAAGAGATAATTAAAATACAGCTGCAACAGTACGTTGACATGAATTTCCAGAGGTTCAAGCAGGATTCAGACATGAATGAGGAACAGGGATACTTCATTGCTAACATCAGAAGGCCCCTTAAAAGTCAGGATAGCCACATTTTATCTACATATTTCAGTTATATGAGTAGGAGGGACCAGTCCCTGGAGAAGGATATCATGTTTGCTAAAGTGGTGGGTCAGAGAAAAAGAAAAAGACTCCCAATGAGATGGGTTGACACAGTGGCAGCAGCAAAGAGCTCAAACATAGCAATGATTGCAAGGTTGGCACAGGACCAGGCACTGATTTGTTATGTGGTTTGTAGTGTTGCTACGATTCTGTACTGACTCGATGGCACCTAAAAACTAAACTTTCTTGAGTACTCTGCAAATTTCAGTAATATTATTCCTGGTGTTCTTATTTCCAGAAGGATCTCCATTCTTCATGTGATTCCCATCCCTTGTCCCTAGTCCAAACTTTTCATCATGACAAAAGTCAGAATGATTACAAGATTTCCTTAATTTGCTTTCCTTCTCTCAAGGATCATAGGTCTACAGAACATGTGTGTTCCAATGGGTAATAACAATAGGTTCATAAATGTATACCTAGCTTTCTAGATTTTTAAGATAGAATGGCAACTTTTGTGCCACTGACTTCATAGTCCAAAGACAGATTTTTTTTTTAGCTGTTTTAGAAGTAGAGTGCCTGTAGTAATGCTTAATAAATGATAACTTAAAGAAGTCTAATTTGTTTCTTCTGTCTAGTGTTAAGCATTTTATATTTAATACTAATAAACATTTGATCACAGATAAGAAATACTAAAATTGATTATGATGGAAACCACCAAAGCTGTTAGTGAGATTCAGCTGATTAATATAGCAACTGGATAAACAAACATGAGCAAAGTCATCTAACCACTTCTGCTTAATCAATAAGACAGATGCAATCTTATTAATTATTTATAATAATAATA
>NW_006408563.1:19003720-19038701 GCF_000296735.1 Chrysochloris asiatica | reverse complement strand
TATAATTAAAATATTTTCTATTTTAAAAGGACACATTTGAAACATATATATAGAAACATAAACTTTCATTACAATTTTTTATCGTGATTTTCAACAAACTTGTGTTACATAAAGTCATCCAAACTGGAAATGTCATAGTTTCCTTAAGGAGAAATACTAGAGTGATGATCAGTAAAATACAAATACTGAGAAAAGTAATTCAAGGTTAGAAAACAGCATTTTCCTTACTCTTTGACATGTACTAACTTCTCATACCACCACTCATCAGTCCGTTTTCATACTGTAGTGGCTTGCATGTTGCTGCGATTCTGGAATCTATGCTTTGGGTATCTTAAATACCAGTGAAGTCACCCAGAGTGGACAGATTTCAGCTGATCTACCAGACAAAGACAAACTAATAAGGAGAGACAAATTAATTCCGAATATTTAGTCTCTGAAGATCTTATGAAGAGCAAGGGAACACTATCAGAACCAAAATATTGAATATTGAAACTTGATGAAGAGCATCAGAATATTGTCATATATAGTGCCAGAAGGTGGCACTATATATGGCACCTCAGGTTGGAAGGTACTCAAAATAAAACTGGGGAAGACCTGCTACCTAGTTGACTGTAATGACGCAAATGGAGTAAAGCCTTTAGGACCTTCATTTGCTGGTAGGGCATAACTTAAAATGAATAAAAGAAGTTGCAATCCTCCATTAATAATTGGAACATGGAATGTACCAAATGTGAATCTAGGAAAACTGGAAATTGTTAAAAGTGAAATGGAATGAATAAACATCGGTATCCTAGATATTAGTGAGCTGATATGAATCTGACAATCACACTGTTTACTATGCTGTGAATGATAAATTGATGAGGAATGACATCACATTCATCATCAAAAAAAGCATGCCAAAATCTGTTTAGTAGTATAACACTGTCAGTGATGGGATAATATCCATATACCTACAAGAAAAATCATTTAGTACCACTATTTTTCAAATTGCTTTCCAACCATTAAAGTCAGTGAAGATGAAATTGAAATCTACCAACTTCTGCAGTCTGCAATTGATCAAACATGTAATCAAGATGTGCTGATAATTACTGGCTATTGGAATGAAAAGGATGGAAACAAGAAGGAAGGAGCAGTAGTTGGAATATATGGCCTTGGTGATAGAAATGATGTTGGAGATCACATGATAGAATTTTACAAGACCAATGATTTCTTCTTAGCAAATATATTTTTAAAAATAACATATGAGACAATTTCATATATGGACTTCCATAGGCAGAATACATATAAATCAAATTGACTACATGTGTGGAAAGAGATGGAGGAAATGCTACATTTCATCAGTCACAACACAGCCAGTCTGCAACATTCAATATTTTGCCCAGAGAGTCCTTCAATATTTCAAATCAAAGCTTGAATTTTTTCTTCTACTTTTTTAGCTTGAGAAATACTGGGCATGTTTTTCTCTTTTGGTGTTCTAAGTCCTGATGTTTGCACATTTTATTATAATACTTCACTGTGTCTTCTCAAGTTGCCATTTGAAATGTTCCGTTCAACTCTTTTACCTCCTCAGTTAATCCATTTAATTACAACTCTACACCAGTTAGCAAGTTTCAGAGTCTCTTATGACATCCATTTTGGTCTTTTTCTTCTTTCTTGTCTTCTTAATGACCTTTTGCTTTCTTCTTGTAACATACTCTTGATGTCATCCCACAACTCTTCTGGTCTTTAGTCATTAGTGTCAAATGCATCAAATATGAACTTGAGATGACCTCTAAATTCAGATGGGATATGTTCAAGGTCTTTTTTTTTTTTTTTTAAGTTTTCAGTGTGAATTGAGTGATAGTTTTGATAGTTTACATGGGAGAATGTCAGTTTTGCACTCATCCTATCATATTTGGTTTCATTGCAATATTACAATCCCCTCCATGCATCATTCAACAGTATTTGCTTCTGTTCCTTCTGGTTTTGGTTGGTTTTTCCTTTGGAAGTACACAAAAACACTAGGAATATATAATAATTTAAACAACCAAAGAGCACATTCTGCAAACCTGCTTCCTGGCCCCCAGCACACAGCCTTTCTCTTTCCATGAGTCTAGAGTCCTCAGCTGCTCTATCTCTCCATGTCATCATCTCTGCCTCTGTCTTTAGTGTCACTGCTTCTCTGGATAGGGTCCCACATTCCACTCATGCTCTTCTCCCTTGATGGTCCTATGGTCCTCTGCTCCTGGAATATAAGATTAAATACCTCCCCCTTTATGTTACAGAATTTCTACCTTTACAGTTGTGACAATTGTAATCAGTCATGATAACAAATACTCACTATTGAATCACAAGAACCTTATCACCATCTCTTTTCACCAGACCCATCTAGACAACATGAAAACTATTCAGTGCAGATTCTACATTCCCCTGTACACTCTGAAACTAAACTCCCTCTTGAAAATGTATAAGCCAGTCACTTTGTGCCTTTATACTCCCCATTTTAGGTAGTTAATGTCTAAGTTGTCCCGCCCCTATCAACCCTATGTGTACATGGTTACTATGGGTCAGAATCAACTCGACAGCACTTAACAACAACAACAACATCAAGCCTGTGTAGTATAGTGATTATGAATCGGGCTGCAAATCGCAAGGTTGGCAGTTTGAAACTACCAGCTGTTCCGTGGGAGAAAGATGAGGCTTTCTGCTCCCGTAAAGATTTACTGCCTCGGAAACCCTGTACAGGGTCGCTATGAGTCAGATATTACTTCACAGCACATAACAACAACAACAACAACAACATTAACCATGTGTACAGAGGGGATAGAATTAATCCTTGATGTGAATACTCCTTCCTTCTCAGTTTATTTTCAGCTACTGCATCCATAAGTATAGGTCAAGTTGATCAAATTGTAGCAATTTACACTTGTTTCCTTTATCAAATTTATTTTCTTCTATTCGATTTCTGATTTTCAAGTCATCAGAGCTAGGTCAAATGGGTACTATGTGCAAGTTTGAGTGTTCTTGTGCATCTCCCTTCACTTCATACCAGCTGGATGCTTCCTTTCAGCTCCAGTTCTCCTTATCTATGTCATTTAAGGTCTTATTTTGACTCTTGTGGACTTCTAGGTAAAAATGGACTTATAAAGAAATGTTTTTGACCTATACATTGGTTACTTTTCTGTGCTATCTCTGCCTTTGAGCAATTATTTTCAAATGATTGTTAGCTATATAGGTAATAACTTAAGAAATATATACTGAATACTTACAATTGGCCAAAATGTGTTCTCTGTAAGAAATACACCAATGAAGAATGTTGAATGTTTCCAATTTGGTAAAGGACACAATTGTGGGGTGTTCTTATTCTTTTCTGGCTATTTGGTGGCACTAACACTGGTATCTAACCCACTCATCCACTGCCATAGAATTGATTCCAACTTAAAATGAGCCTATATAGGGTTTTCATGACTATAAATTTTTATGGGAGCAGCCAGTCTCATCTTTCTTCCACACAACTACTGGTGGGTTTACACTGCTGACTCTGCAGTTAGCAGTCCAATGTCTAGCTGGTGCTTATCCGTAACTGACTCTGTGTACTTCATAGTATCCCTCCCAATTGTGATTTATTAAAGATGGTCATTCTCATTCAATAACATACCATCAAAGTATAAAATACTCAGTCTGGTTTGAAATACTGAAGAGTATTTGCATTGATTTTTATTTGTTTATTTTTCTAATAAAATGTTTCATTTCACCAATTTAGTTAACTTTCTTGTAAGATAATCATAAGACTTAAGTCAGAAGCCATATATGAAATGTTGTTAGGGGCTATTGAGTTGTTTCCAACTCAAAATGATCCTATGGACAATGGAAAAAAACACTGCCCAGTCCTGAGCCATCCTCACAATTGTTGTTACATTTGAGCCCATTGCTGATGTCACTGGCCAATCCATCTCATTGCAGATCTTTCTCTTTTTCTCTGACGTTCCACTTTTCCAAACATAATTTGCTCTCTCTAGAAGCTCAGTGCACTTTTGTTTGTTTCCCCTTTCGTGGCCTTGAAGCAGAATAATGAACTGGAAAGCCAGAGGATTCTCAAAGCATTTCCTTCTCAACTAACATCTCAACCAGAGTGTAATAATAGAGTCAGACACATTCCCAGACACTCAAAAAGAATAACGTGGGCACTGCATGTTATGCAATTACAAAAAGATACCTTCCTTTGTAGAAGTCCAACAGACTATGCTGTGTTAGGATGGGGGTCAGGGAGATTGTTTAACTCTGGCTTTGTCATGCCATGGAGATCAAGGTGGAGGGATGACTTCAAAGCCTGGTTGTGAGCACTGTGTAGTCTAGAGGTCCTCATTTGAAAATATTTCATTACCATAACTTAATTCACAGGAGCCAAGATAGTCTAATTCAAGGGATACAGGATCACTGTGCCTTGATGCATCACAAAAGAATTTAATGCCAAACTTACAGTTGATACCTTTGATGTCGGATCCCTTCTTCTTCCAGTGTCTCTGCTCAGAAGCCCTGCCTTCAATACAATGGAGGAAACATTCCAAGTTAAATCTTATCACCCTTTCTCCTTGTAGGCAAGCTGTGAATCTGGTTCACAGCCTTGGGTCTCTTTGGAGTTTCTGCATGCAGAAAGAAAGAATCAATCTGTCTTTGATTGTCACAAAGAATTGGGGAAGATCCAGCAAAGGAGAAAAGCATCAGTTTATTTAGAAGTTACTCATCTGTCTGTATTTTTGTAGTATTGCTTGTATCTTTATTTCTTTTTAATAAACTTTCCCTTCCAGTTCTCTTGTCTGAGCATTTTGCTGACAAGATGTTTCTGTCTCAGTTTTCGGAAGAGATAAACATCGTTACTATTTTGAGATAGCATCATCAGGTAGGTTTATTTAAGTCTGCATATGTCACTTCAATTCTTTGAGTATGCTGATGTGGTGGAAGTCCAGCTGCCAAGTTCCATTGTCTTGCTGTAGGGAAAAAAATGTCAGCTGACTTGTTGGGTTCTTCAGAATCTATGAAATTCCAGAGGAAGTGAAGCACCCACCTTACACTGTATTCAATAATCTGGGCAATGAGTGTTCAGGTGTCAGGGTAAGAAACAAAGGTAATGTTGGGCAGGGGAAGCAGACATCTATCTGGTCTATCTCGGAATTCAAGGAGAGCACCTTCTTGCCTTTACTTAATTCAAATCATTATCAATGCTTCTTTTAGTTCTTGATGATTTGTTGTTGCTGTTGGTAAGTGTCTCTCTGTTTTGTAAGCTTTTACTGTGAATTGAATGATGATTTACATGGGAAAACAACAGTTCTGCACTACTCATCCTATCTTATTTTGTTTCATTGAAATTGTTACAATCACATACGCATACATATGCATCGTCATTTAACAGTATTTGCTTCTAGTTCCTCTGGGTTTTATTTTGTTTTGATGTACACAAAACACTCACAAATATATATTAACTTAAACAATCCAAGGGCGCATTCTGCAAGCCAGCCTCCTGGCCACCAGCTCACAGTCTTTCTCTTTCCATGAGTCTAGAGTCCTCAGCTGCTGAATCGCTCCATGCTATCACCCCTGGTGTTGCTGCATCTCTGAATAGGGTCCTACATTTCTCTCATGCTTTTCTCCCTTGATGGTCCTAGGGTCCTCTGTTCCTAAGATTAACTACTGCCCCTTATATTACAAAATGTTTACCTTTCAGTTGTGACAACCACAATTAGTCATGATAACAATTACTCACTATTGAATCAAAAGAATCTTATCCCCAACTGTAAAGGTAGAAGTTAATCCTACTCAAGATTTAATTTTCAGCCTCTTTCCGTTTTTTGTCTGTCTCTCTCACCTCTCATCAAGTCCATTCAGGTGTTTCTCCTAGTGAGAAACAGCCTAGAGCTGGCCATAGCCATTTCTGAAGACCCTCCTGATTTAAACTGCTTTTGTTGACTCTTCCCTAAATATTTGATTCTGTGCCCAGTGATCTTTGCTGAGCAGATCCGTGCGTGCGTGCGTGCGTGTGTGTGTGTGTGTGTGTGTGTGTGTGTGTGTAGTAGAACCCTCTGGGGAAGGGGGAGGGGCATTCACTCAGGTACCCTCTCTAGTCACCAGAGTGGAGGTGCGCAGACAGAGACAAATGAACAGAAAAAAAAAAAAGTTTAATGCTCACACCTTTATCTCTGAAGATTGACTAGGCCCCTGCAATGGGAGCACTCCCTTGATCTTTCACCAACTCTGTCCCAATCAAGATGGCTGCTCCAGGACTTGTCAGCAGCTACAGATTAGAAAACACTACCTTTCTTGCTTCTACTATAAATCCCACTAGCAGTAAGCCTTCAATCCTTTTCAATATCCTTTTATATGTAGTTTAGGGTTCCTGAACTTTCCCCTGAAACTGCTTCATTTGGTATTCTGTGTTATTACCAGTGGAGGTCTACATGGTGCCTCTCCCTAATCTGCCGTAAATCATAGAAAAATTATCACGATGTAAAGTGAGCTGGAAAACTCTATGCAAGCATTATTCTGTGCAGAGAATTTAAAACAAGAAGCCTTTTGGGTGAGTTAGTATGGCAACTGCAAAAAAGTGACTGCCTCATCACTTTCTAATCAATTGGGTTACTTGACTCATTGCAATGGCTGCACAGAATGCAAACATCATGCAGTTATGTGGCTTTTTAGAGACGTTCACAGGTTACAATTCAGATGTTCAAAGGGAATCTTCAGGATACAGCTCTTGCAATTAAGACATCCTCTCTTCCTCTGCCATGCACAGAGATAGGTCTCTCTCTGGCCCTAGTCTGGCCTCTACCCTCTGCTGTGTCTTGTGCTGTGGCTCTTGTCTCTGCTTCTGATGTTCTTCTGCCACCCCTCCTGTGTCACAACTTCCTGTCCCTGGGTTCATGAGGTTCAATGTGCAGGGATCTCAGGGTCCAAAGTACATGCTCTACTCCTGATTCTTCATTTTTGATGGCAGTAGGATCCCACATTCTGCTTTTGAGATGGCTCATTTTTAAACCCATATTAGAGGTTCAAGTTTTTTTTTTAATTACAATTAATTTAATTAATACACACAACTGAATCATATCATCCTATCAGCATCTTCTTCCACCATTTCTTATCCATAACCATCTGGGCAAAAATGTTATTTGGTGGGAGTTACAAAGACTATGTCTAAAAGGGTCATATGAAATAATTCACTGTACTACAGCCAATCCCTAAAATAGAGTATTGATGGCACTGTAGGATAAGCACTGGATTGTGAACCTCAGTGTTGGCAGTTCAAACCCACCAGCCTTTCCATGGTAGAAAGATGAGCCTTTCTACTCCCAAAAAGATTTACACCTTCAGAAACCTAATGTGGATGAACATGAGTAAGAACTTAATTGATACCACCTGGTGTAGTGCTGTGGGTTAATGTGCTGGACTACAAGGTCAGTTGGAACTGCAAGGTCAGTGATTCAAGCTCACCAGCTACTTCTCTAGAAAACCCTATGCAGAGTCACTATGAGTTAAAACTGATTCAATAGCACTTAGCAACAACAACAAAAACAGCAATTTCTCCAAAATAGAGTGTTTTCCCATTTGTTACCAATCACCTTAAAGACTTAATTTTTAAGGTCTGATCTAAGCTAATTTGGTTATCCAATGCTTAGAGCTAATATTGATATATATCATTAGCTTGGTGAATGGAGACCATTGGAATTATAAATGCCCCTTTTCCACAACATCTCAAATAGAGAACTACAATAAATGCAAGGATTATTAACAATTCTGCCAATTGTAAAATATGTAATAGTGAAATGGCACTGAAAGAATAAAATAATAAATGCTGATAGGCTGGAAAAACTTTCTAAAATTAACTAAGCAAACATACATCACACTACTTACATATAAAGTAACAAGTTCCCACAGAGAAAATACAACACAAACATGTCATTAATGAACTCGACTGTTGCTTCCTCCTTGCTTCACGGTTTGTGTTTTTGTTTTGTTTTGCTTTAGGTGATTAATGCTCTTCTGGTCTTCAAAAAATTTACTTTTTTTCATCCCACTCAATTTCCCAGTTCATTATTAATATAATCAAATAATTCAAAGATAACAATTTAAAAATGGTTCTTCTTCAAGATTAGTTGCCTAACAGGTACCTTCCCTTTTGTTACTATATTTGTAAATAAAATTGAAACAAACTCTTATGGCTGTCATTATCATTTTTATTTCCTGACATTTGCATCATAATTTTCAGCTTTTTAAATTATTCATGATCATTTTACTGCTGTAGATCTTATACATATTGATTTCAAGAAAGCAGTAATAGCACTATCTTATGTGATGTAGAGATGGGTGTCATAAACTACAAGTAATTTTTGGACAATGTGAACGTTAGGAATGTGGATTTCAGTGTGACCAAAAATCTACATATGACTTTTGAGTCCCCAAAACTTTAATAATAACTTAATGTTGTCTGGAAGCATTACTGATCATATAAACAGTATATTAAGCCATGCTTTGTATATTATATGTATCATATACTGCATTGACATAAAAGCTGCATTTCCAATACACACAAAAAAATGTTCCACAAAAAGGACAAGGTTTGCACACCTGCAGGCATATCTGTAGTAGTATCTTCATGAATTTCCTTTTTTTTTTTTCCTTTAGAACAGTCCTTATGCTAAATTCATTTATTGTGAAATGGTAACTGTAGACCTCAATTTATGACAATTTAACCTTTTCTTGTAATGTTAAGACTTTGCTTCTTGGCAGTACTTTCAGTAACACCAGTGGCACTTCTTTTGGGCTCCATGGTGCTACTCAAGGTTTGCAGTATTGTACTGGACTTATTATTTGACCTTTTTATACAAATGACTTTTACTAAATCTGCATTGGTCCTGATTCTGATAGTATAAACTCTAGATGTAATGTGAATTTCCAATTTTTTTTTATTTGTATGTACTTATTTGGGAGAAATTGCTCCAAAGACTGACATTCGTGTACTGTTCTTTATAATCTAAAAAGGGAACTATCTTGTGTTTTTTGTACTTTGAACATTTTTTTTTTCAGGAGGGATCAGTCCCTGGAGAAGGACATTATGCTTTGGTAAAAGAGAGGGCTGGGGAAAAGAGGAAGACCCTCAGCACAATGAATTGACACAGCAGCAGCAACAATTGGATAAACATAAAAAGTGTGAGGATACTGCAGGCAGTGTTGTGTTCTTTTGTTCATAGCGTCGCTATGAGTCAGAACCGACTCAATGACACTTAACGACAACAACATACTGGATAACATATCTAATTAAATTACACCCCGAATAATCAATGTTAAGAAACTTAATGTGATTAAAACTGAAGAAAATGTTAATAAATCTTACCCACATGGGAAGGACCATCAGTAAGTCTATAGGGTAAAAGTATATTTTTAACTTTAATCATATTATACATTTATTAACATCAATTATATGAAAGGGTTACAAATAAAGAATCTCATGATAAAAGGTTGTAAACTTCAATTAATATATATCATAAGAGAAAGTTAAGAAGACAAGCTAGAATGCACTAGTGACGAGAGAAGGGGAAGTTAAGAATAGATTCATTGAGACAATAAAACCTTTAGATAGAACATTAAGAACAAAAAACAAAAACAATGTAAAAACATTAAGGAAAAAAACAAAAACAATATGCAGAATAATGACATATTTTTCATGAATTTATACTAAAACTGACTTAATTGTTAATAATATGCTACTAAGTAACAATAGATTTATAGCACATACTGCAAGTTATATTCATGAGGTATCTTAAGTAATGTTAAAGGACTATCCTTACATCTCTACTTATTGGTTTTGATGATGTGTATAATGTTTGATGACAGGTATTTTTAGGACTTGATGAATTATTGAACTGTTTCTTTTCTAGGATATAAATATCATTTTTCTTCTTTAAAGTTAAAGCTTTAAAATCTTGTCATTGATGTGATGTTTCATCTGCAATGATCTGCACTTGAATAATAATTTTTAAAAATATAGTTGCTGACAAAAGAACGGAAAAATGCTTGTCTTGCTGATTTATGTGTCTTACGGTGGAGGGTCAGAGGAAAAGAGGAAGACCCCCAACGAGATGGATCAGCCAGGTGGCATCATTGATGGACTCAAGTGTGGCAGCGGTAGTGAGGTTGGCCCAGGATCAGACATTGTTTCATTGTGCTGTGCATGGGGTCACTATGAGTCGGTTCTGACTCGATGGCACCTGACAACAACAACAACAACATATTTATATATACTCTTGCTTGAATACAGGTCATTTTCTAGAAGATTCTGAAAATATTACTAATTCTTTCAGGTACTTGACTCCAAACCTCCTTTGTATGTTTCAACTACTAAAGAAAAACTTTAAATTATATAATATATAATCTATAGTAATCTATAAGTAATATAAGTATCATTAAGAATAATATAGAAGAAAATGGGAATTATTGAAGTTGTTCATCAGAAAGTAATACATGTAGCTATATTGAAATTTTTATTAAAGATTACTGCTCTCTAATATGATTTATTTGCTAACATTAGATTGCTGAAAAGTCCTGCAGTTTACTCTTAAGTAGTACTAAATTCCTCACAAACCATTGAATCTATATTTATCCATCCATCCATCCTTTTATCTGTCCATCTAAACTGATTTGTAGTTTCTTCTCATTCATTTATTCTACTCCAATGAATTTGAGTGATAATAAAAATAACATTTTGGAAATAATCATTTGGGAATCTAAGATTAAAATATTTGTTTAAATAACAAATAAATTAATACAGATTAGCTAAATCACTATGTAAATGTCATTTTGGGCCTCTTCAAATGGACGTTTATTTAAAATATGCTTCTTTAAATCTAATTGATGTCGAACAGCAATCTTTCTGTAAATTTGAGGACTTATTCTTGAGATTAACTGCCACCTGAGAATGTGGCTGAACAATCGGTAAAAATATTGTATTTTTTGTTTTAATGTTGTGTTAAGTCTTCTCAAAACAAATTAGGTTTAGTTACAAAAAGGTTACATAAACACATGTTATACCAAGTTTCAAAGTGTATGGTTAATGGGTTATTATTGACTAGTGAGTGATAAATGCCAATATAATACCAAGTTCATACAAAATATAATGTGAGGATCTTTAAATAAAAGTCACATTAAGTCAAGAAGAAAAACTACTAAACAATTTCTCTCCCACATGTATTTCAAAATCAACTATTGCTTCTCTTCTATTCCTTATAAGCAATTTATGAAACAAATTCATAAATTTGTTGTTCTGATATTCATAACTAGATTTATTTTCTTATTTGCTATTTCAATCCACACAGACAAGAATTCAGATTGAAGAGAGATAGCTCACTGCATGAGGCCTTTAAAATATAAGTGTACAACATTTAGAAATATATACACTGTAAACTTCTGCAACATTCTAGAATCACATTTAGGTTTCTCTTCAAGACAGGAGACTTAAACTGAATTAATTATCCAAATTGGGAGAACCTCAAATTTTGATTTATATGGTATATGATGTTTTATTGCTGTACTGTTTCCCCAAATTCTTTCACTGTATTAGTACCATAAATTAGGGATGATTGAAGAGGATCTTAACATTAATGAAAACACACAAAAGTCCACCTGAAATGCATACTTTATTTTAATGACCACCGGCAGAATATTGGTTCATATTTGGAGTCCTGGTTTGGCACTATGGGTTAATGTGCTGGACTGCAAAGTCAGTTTGAACCGCAAGGTCAGCAGTTCAAGCCCACTAGCTGCTTCTTAGGAATCCTATACAGGGTTGCTTTAGATCAGAACCAACTTAATGGCACTTAATAACAACAACAAATGCTTCTATGCTGAAATCTTCTACTTAGACTTAGGGAACTCAGCTTTTCTACCCTTTCCCCCCTCTTTTACTATTTATTGTAATATGGATGAAGGATTGCAAAGCAATTCATTAAAAAAAATGTGTACACATTTTGTTTCACATCATTGATTGCAATCCCCACAATGTAACAACACTCATTTTCCTTCTTTCATGCACTTCCTGTTTTCATTTATCCATCTCTCCTATCCCTACCTGTCTTCTCAGCTCCTTATGGTGCCACAAACATATATATATATATATATATAGATTATGCTTTATTTAAATATGTCCTGGTGTGGTGCTGTGGGCTAATGTGTCAGACCACAAAGTCATTTGAACTGCAAGGTCGGTGGTTCAAGCTCACGAGTCGCTCCTTGGAAACCCTATACAGAGTTGCTATGGGTTGGAATCAATTCAAAGGCACTTAACAACAACATATATGTATCAGTATATATATGTTGTTAAGTGTCATTAAGTCAGTTGCGACTCATAGCAACCCAGTATAGGGTTTCTGAGGAGCAGCTGATGAGTCTGAACCACGGTCCTTATGGTTCAACCTGAATTTGAGGTCCAGTGCTTATCCTATGGTACCACGCCAGAGCTCCTTATGGTCCAAAAACATACATAAATATATAAAGAAATATAACTATATATATGTAAACCATAAGGTTGGCAGTTCAAACCCACCATGTGCTCCTCAGAAATCCTATGCAGGGTCGCTATGAGTTGGAACCAACTAGACAGCACTTAGCAGCAACAATACACACACACACACACACACACACATTTGGACTCCTGGTGTGGCACCGTGGGTTAATGTGCTAGATTGCAAAGTCATTTAAACTGCAAGGTCAGCGGTTCAAGCTCACCAACCACTCTTCAGAAACACTAGACTGGGTTGCTATGGTTCAGAATCAACTCAACGGCACTTAACAGTCTATATATATAAATTATCATATTTCCAGTTACTATCAACTACATATGAGGACAAGGAGCTCTGGTAGCGTAATGGTTACTAATAGGGCTGTGAACTGCAAGGTCAGCAGTTTGAAACTACCAGCTGTTCTGTAGAAGAAAGATGAGGCTTTCTGCTCCTGTAAAGATTTACAGCCTCAGAAACCCTATACAGGGTCACTATGAGTCGGAACCGACTCCACGGCAAATAACCACCAACCACCACATATGAGGACACTAACAATATATATACATAACCACCAACCACCACATACGAGGACACAATACTATATATATATATATATAAAATAGAGTAGATGACTAAAATTTTTAATATTATAAAAATGCATTTTGATTTAAAGGAATTACATTTTCATGAAAGTAAAGCTACAATCCTCAAGAAATGTTGAAGTGTGGGGTAACACAGAATTCTTACTTGTCTTCAAGTAGGATTTTAGGATTTGTAATCCTGCTGAAACTACACATAAATTCAATATCTGTGCATTGAAAAGCAAAGGGTGTGAATCAATGGATGCTGTTTCAACATGCCAGCAACAGATAGGTAATTGATCCAAGCAAATTTAAGTATAACGAGGGTGGCGCTGTGGGCAAATGCGACAGGCTGCAAAGTCGTTTGAACTGCACGGTCGGTTGTTTAAGCTCACCAGCTGCTCCTTGGAAACCCTAGACAGCGTCACTATGGGTCAGACCGAATCGAGGGCACTTAACAACAATAAGTATGCACAGAATGCAATTTCAGATCTAATATACTCAGTAAAAAAAAAAGATTAAAAAAAAGAACTTTATTTTAAATATAAATCTAATGTTTAAGCTACCATAAGGCAAGGTACTGTTCTCATATGCTTATTAATAGTGATGGTTAAGGTTGTCTATCAACTTAGCTGAGCCACAATTATCTGGTTTGACAATTACGTAATGATGTAATGAGGCAGTTATGTAATGATATAATTGTTCTACATGATGTAGCTTGAACTTCTGTGCAGAGATCACAGTAGAATCCTTAGTCTGAGTACAACTATCTAATCTAGTGTAAATGAAGTGTCCTCAGAAAACTAGCTTTTTGTTCATTTTAGACCCTGCATTCAGCTCTTGTCATCTGACCTCTTGTTCTTGGGATTTTAGCCAGTGACTTGCCTAATTGCCCACCTATCTTGGAATTAGTTACCCTAAACAGCCTATGAGCTAGCACCCTTTAATTTTATCTGCCAGTCCTGGATTCATCAACCATCTCAACCCATTTTTCAGCAGCCTGCTCTCTTACCTTAAGCTGATCTTAAGTTCATTAGCCCTTGTATCTACATTATGCAACTACATTTGCAAAGAAAATCCTCAAGTCAGTTATCAGACTCATGAATTTGCCAGCTTCTACAACCATGTGAGCCATTTCCTTGAGATAAGAATCTCTACTTAGATGCATAATCTTTACATGTTTTGCTTGTTTAGAGAACACAGCCCAAGACATTTGGTACCAGAAATGGGGTCTAGAGAATCCAAATAGTAAAGATGTGTTATCTAAATTGGTTCTCAAGTCTGGCTAGTCTTAAAGGCTAATTCTACCTCTTTTAGTAAAGAGGGCACTAAAGCACAGACAATTCTGACTCTCTTAGTAAAGAGAGCACTGCTAATCCCTGGTCTAAGGTGGCAATAGGAATAAGTAAAATAGCATTACCAACAGATAAAATATTTGTTAGAAAAAGTCTTCAGGTAATTGCATAATGAATACTTTTCTACCAGTTTTACAGAATGAGAAGCATAAGGAAGCTGGTTTTGGTCTGACTTTCACTAGACAAAATAATGAAACAAATGAGCTCAGCACTTCAGAGTCAAAGGTAAAGCATCAATGAATGTCTTCACTAGTAACCATAGAGAATGTGTTAGTTCTTGTAGAAACAGCTGACATTGCAGAAATCTAAACTCAGAATCTTATAGTAAGAGTGGCTGAATTATAATGTCAATGTAATTCCCAACATTGAATTATGTCTAAAGTAAGTGAGAACATCGATGTATTGATTGGGAAGACATGGGACCCTGAAACTTGGGATGGAGGCATAGTGGTATATAATCAGGAAGATGGGTACACTGGGCTATTACATGCCATCGAATCACTTCTGTCAATAGCATCACTCCAATCAGAAGAGACTGCTCCATCTTGGTCTACTAATACATTTTCAGTAAAACCATTATTTTTGTCACCCACATTTGTGCCTGCTGAGATGTCACCCAATTGTGCCTGCTGAGATGGTACCTAGGGGGTTGTCCTAGTCATTGTCTGAGTCAGATGCCTTAACAGACTTTGCTGATTGTCCACAGGACACAACTTCACCACTTGTTTTTTCTTCCAGACCTAAAACAGACATAAATCCCAGCGAGTCACAACAGATGAAGTAAAGTGTGGCCCAGGAAATGGTAAATTACACTCCCAAAGAACTGTTTGAACTTTCTAATATGCAAAAATAAAGACCTGGAGAATACATGTGGGAATAGCTCTTAATGATGTGGGAAAATGGTGCAGGGAACATAAATCTGAGTTTATTGATATGGACCGCCTAAGCACAGATTCTTCATTAAATGTTTCATCTTGAGAGGTTAGGAAATAATCTAATAATTTATTTGATTTATTCATTAAAGCATAGATTAAATGATGGCCTATACTCTTCAAGTTAAAGAGACAGACTTGCCTTGGTATACTGTGGAAGTAGGTATCCAAAGGCTTCAGGAAATCGGCACGTTAGAGTTAATTTATCAGATTAGACAAGTGTACTTATGCATATAGTGCCCAAAGAACATATATTTTACCACAACAGTGAGGAATCAATTTGTGAAGACAGTCCCAGAATCCTTGAAGACTATTGTGATTGCTACTTTATGTAAATCAAGTGTGACAGTGGACCTCATGGTGGTAAGGGTCAAATGGTAGCATTCAATTAACAAAGATAATGTAGTGTGGCTACCATAATGGACATCAGATTAAAAGCAGTAATTAGAATACTATAGCTCATATGTATTTATGGCATTGGCTAATTAGGAATTATGTTCCTAAGAGTAAATAGATATGAACATACTGAATATTAACTGGAGGTGTATAATCAGAATTCTAGGTAACGCTAATATAAGTCTCACTTGAATCACCAGTATAGAAAATAATGGCTCCTTAACCAATTTTCAGACCCAGTTTACAGACCTATAACACACTAAATGAAGAAGTCACATCCTCACTTCAGTGTCAAAAATATATACTATTAATATTTCTCCCAGGTGTTCTCAAAGTGATCTTTTTTGTTGCTAAGTGCCATTGAGTCTGGATCTGACTCATAGCGACCCTGTACAGGGTTTCCAAGGAACAGCTGGTGAGTTAGAACTGCCGGCCTTAGCGGCCCACACAGATGTTGCAGTTTACAGCATTAACCTAGGGTCTTTTATAAAAATATCGACTCACAGAGGAAAATAAAATAATCTGCCCTTTCAGGGATTACTGGGAATTACCTCTGAATTGACACTAATTCCAAAAGATCCAAAGTGTTGCTGTGACCCAAGTCAGAGGGGGAGCATATGGAGGTCAGGATATTAGTGGAATCTTAGTTCAGGTTGATTTCACCCTGTGCCCAATGGGTCACTAAACACATTCTGTGGTAATTTCCTGACACAGAATGCATTATACTGGCAGATATAGAGTTGGAAGATGAGCAACTCAAGTTGGAAGGCACTGAAAATACTACAGGTGAAGACACGCCTTCTCAAACTAGAGTTGGCCAAGATGAAGAAAGTGGAGTAAAGCTTTCAGGACCTTCATTTGCTGATGGGTACTGTGGGCTAATTCATCAGACTACAAAGTCATTTGAACTTCAATGTCAGTGGTTCAAGCTTACCAGCTGCTCCTTGGAAACCATATAAAGGGTCTCTATAGGTCCGAATCGACTCGCAACAGTTAATAAGAACAACTCAAAACAAGAAGAAACAGTTGAAACAACCATTAAAAATCAGAACATGGAATATATGAAGTATGAATCTAAGAAAATTGGAAGACATCAAAAAGTGGAATGCATAAAGATCAATATCCTATGCATTAGTGAGCTGCAATGGACTGGTATTGCCCATTTTGAATCAGACATAAGATTTACTAGATCAGGAATGAAAATTTCAAAAGGAATGGCATAACGTTCATTATCACTAAGAATATTTCAAGATCTATCTTTATGAACAATGCTATTTGTGATAGGATAATATCCATACACCCACAAGGAAGACCTATAAATGCCACTTTTATTCATGTTTACACATTAACCACTAAAGCAAATGATGATAAAATTGAAGATTTCTATAGTCTTCAGTCTGAAACTGATAAAACATGTAATCAAGATGTATTCATAATTAAAGGTGGTTAGAATGCAATGTTGGAAACAAAGAGGAAGAATCAGTAGTTGGAAAATATATTATTGGTTAAAGAAATGATATTGAAAATTGCCTAACAGAATTTTGCAAGACCAATGATTTATTTATTGCAAATACTTTTTTTTTAAACAGCATTAATGTTTCCTATACACATGGAACCCACTAGATAGTATATACAGAAATCAAATTACGTGTATGGGAAGTGGTGGTGGTGGGGATATTCCATGGAGTCTGTTCCAATTCAGAACAATTCTATATAGGGTTTCTAAGGCTGTGAATGTTGTTTTTTTTAATGCTTTATTGTGAGTTATGTGATAATTTACATGGGAGAACATTAGTTTCACATTGATCCAATCATATATCTTTTCCTTGCCATGTTACAATCCCCTCCATGCATCATCCACCAATCACCGGGTACACCCCAAGTTGCCCATCCCTGTCCTCTCCGTGTGTGGAGGGGGTGGGAATGATTTTTGCTGTGAAGATTTGTTCCCTCTGTTGAGCTACTGCTTCCAAAGGTGTAGGTCAAGTTCATCAAATTGTATCAGATTACTCTTTTTTCCCTCTTCTTTCTTCTTCTAGTTGAGCTCTGATCAACCAGTCATTGAAGCCAGGTCAAGGGGGTAGTATTATCTGCAAGTGTGGGTGTACTTATGCATGTAAGGCTGTAAATCTTTACTGGAGCAGAAAGCCTTATCTTTCTCCAATAGACCACAGGAACAGATATCTATGGGAAGAGACAGTGGAAAAACTCAATATCATCAGCCCAAACAAGATCAGGGGCAGACTGTGGAACAGACCATCAATTATTCATTAACAACTATGATATACAGATGAGGCAACTTTGCCTGTTGAAAGAGAAGAGGACTTTCAATATTTGCTGGTAAAGATCAAAGAATACAGCATTAAGTATTGATTATACCTCAATGTAAAGAAAAATAAAATCCTCACAAATGGACCAATAAATAGCATCGTGATAAACAGAAAACACCCAAACTATTCAAGACTTCATTTGCTTGGATCCACAATCAACACTCATGGAAGCAGCAGTCAACAAATCAAATGGCATATTGCATAAGGCAAATCTGCTACAAAACCTCTTTAAAGAGTTGAAAAGCAAAGTTGACAGTTTGAGTACTTGGTGATTGACCCAAGACATGATATTTTCAGTTGCTTTATATACATATGAGAGTTGAACAATGAATAAAGGAGATTGTAGAAAAATTAATTCATTTGAATTATGGTGTTGGGGAAGAATTTGGAAGTACCATAGACAGTAAGAAGAAGAACAACAAAAAATGTGTCTTGGAAGAACTATTGCCAGAATGCTTATTAGAAGCCAGGATAGTGAAACTTTGTCTCTTGTACTTTGGACATATTGTCAGGAGGGATCAGTCCCTAGTGAAGGATATCATGCCTGGTAAAGTGGAATGTAAGTTTAAAAAAAAAAAAAAAAAGGAAAATCCCCCAATACAGTAGCAGCATCAATGGTTCAGACATAAGAACAATCATGAGGATGACACAGGACTGGGCAGTGATCTGTTTTGTTGTGCATAGGTTTGTGGTGAGTCATAACTGACTCAGTGGTACCTAATAAGAACAATAGTAGGCAAGTATGGACCTAAACAATTACTTTTTCTCTATTCCATTTTCTAAGGCTCATCAGACGTAGTATGCCTTTGTTAAAGCCAACAATATATGTTCACTGTCCTATCTGACGGGTATATTAACTCTCCACCACCATTTCATAATTTAGTCTTCAGGGACGTTGATTGTCTTTCCCTTCCACCAGACCCCACGCTGATCCATTGCATTAGTGACATTATGTTGATTTGACCTAGTACGGCATAAGTATCAATACCTCTAGACTTAGTGGTTAGACATTTGTGACAAAAATTTGGGTGCTTTTCACGTTGGTGAAATTTCTAGGGATCCAGTGCCGTAGCACATTTCAAAATATTTCTATGAAAATTATTGCATCTGACCACTCCTACAACTAAAATGGAGACACAATGTGGAGGCACAACTAAAATGGTGGGTCTCTTTGGATCTTGGAAATAACAAATTTGAGTCTGTTCCTGTGGTCTATTGGGGTCCTGGTATGGAGCTGTAGGATCACCATGAGTCCGATTCTCCTCAACAACACTTCACAACAACTCTAACTGATTTTTCATGAGTCTCTGCCAGTTTTACATGGGGCCAAGAACAAGAGAAGGTTCTGCAATAGTTTCAGGCAGCTATGCAAGTTGCTCTGCCACTTGGGCTATATGATGCAGTTAATATAATGCTGCTTGGAATGTCAGCAGTAGATACAGGTGTTGTTTGAAGTCCTTGGCAGAACCCTATTCGTGAATCACAATGCATACTCTCAGGATTTTGTAGGAAAATCCTATTTTACCTACTCTCCTCTTGAGAAATAGATATAGACTTGTTATTGGGCCTTGTTGTTGTTGATGTAAAGTGCCATAGAGTCGGTTCTGACCCATAGCGAGCCTTTAGAGGGTTTTTGAGGAGCAGCTGGTGAGCTTGAAGTGCCAACCTTGCAGTTCAAACAGCTTTGCAGTCTGGCACATTAACCCACAGCGACACACCAGGACTCCTTATCGGGCCTTAGTAGTTACCAAATAGCAAACCACAGACTACAAATCCATGACACTTGATACATCATGAACTAGATACATACAATTAGATGTGCCAGCAGCCTTCCATTATTAAATGGAAGTGATATGTATGGTGTTGGGCTGAAAGAATCTGAAGGCACAAATAAGCTGAATGAGGAAGTGGCCTTAACACCATGGTCTCCACTCTTGTTTCATTATCTTCCCTCTTCCAGGCTGCACCTATGACTTCACTGCTGTTAAGTGCTGTCAAGTCAGTTCTTACTCATATTGACCCTGTATTGAGTTTCTGAGGCTGTAATTCTTTGTAGGAGCAGAAAACCTCATCTTTGTTGTGAGAAGCAGCTGGTGGGCTCAAACCACTGACCTTGTGATTCATAGTCCAGAGATTATTCTATAGAGTCACTACACTCATATACCCTAATGGGAAGTACATTATGATGAGTTGACTGAATGAGAAAAAACTCGTGCCTGATTTATAGATAGTTCTTCACAATACACAGGTACCACTCAAATTAGATAGTAGCAGCACTCTGGACACTTTCAGGGACTTCCCAGAAGGCTAATGCTATAGGGAAATCCTCCCAATGGATAGAAAATCAAGCAGTGTACCTGGTTGTTCACGTTGAGAAATGGTCAGATGTACAAGTATATCCTGATTTATAGACTACAGTCTTTTATTTATTTATTTATTTTGGTTGGATGTTCAGAGACTTGGAAGGAACCTGATTAGAATATTGGTATCAAGAAAATATGTGGAAGAGGTATGTAGACTGGCCTCCCTTAACAGGCTAAAGAAATGAAGATTTTTGTGCCTCACACGCATGTTCACCATTGGCAGAAGAGGATTTTAGCAACAACGTGAATAAGATGACATGTTTTGTCTAACCCAGTCATCCTCTTTCCCTAGTCCCTCTTGTCATTGCCCAATGTGCTCATAAACAAAGTGGCCATGGTAGCAGGGATGGAGGTTATACATGAGCTCAGCAACATGGACCTCCACTCACCAAACTGACTTGGCTACACCAGTTTCCAAGTGTCACATTTCCCAGCAGCAGGGACAAACACTGAGTCTCTGATATGGGACTATTCCTCATGATGATTAACCAGCAACCTGGTGACAAATTGATTATGCTGGACCACTTCTGTCATGGAAAGGGTAACATTTTGGTTTTATTGGAAAAGACACACTGGATATGGATTTACCTTCCTTACACGCAATCTTTCTGTCAAAACTACCATCTGTGGACTTACAAAATGACTTATCTACTATCATGGCATCCCACATAGCATTGACTCAGATCAAGAGATTCATTTCACCACAAACATATTGTGTCAATGGGCCATGATCATGGAATTCATTGGTCTTCTCATATGTATCCTTATCCTGAAGGAGTTGTCTTGATAGAACAGTGGATTGATCTTCTAAGGACATAATTACAGCACCATGTAGGTGACTGTATCTTGCAAGGTTAGGACTGTGTTCTCCAAGAGATTGTATATGCTCTAAACCAGTATCCAATACATGGCACTGGTTTTATTATAGCCAGAGTTCATGAATCCAGGAAATAGGAGCAGTACCACTCATGATTACCCCTAGTGACTCTCTTACAAAATTGTGTTTCTTGCTCCCTTGACCCTACACTCAGCAAATCTGGAGGTCTTAGTTCCAAAAAGATCTACTACCACCAAGAAAGAAAGATCAGACGTGAAATGCAAATTTTGGACCCAGACTTTCTAGGCTGTGAAAATTCCAGAACCAGGGGAAGATTGGTTCCTAAATACATAGAGTTCTTCAAGAAAGAACAGACCCACAGAGGTCAAAGGAAACAGGGACACTTCCTCAGAGCTGGCAGAGAGAGAAAGCCTTCCCTGAGTCATCACTCCAAATTCAGGCTTTTGTGAGAGGGTAAATTTCTATTTGTTAAAATCATCCACTTTTATTTTTGTTCACTATTCAAGAATAATGGTAAAGAACAGTGTGCCTTGTAACACAATCTCTCATCAACCTTCTTAGTCAGAATTTTCTTATTGGCAGCTTAATGTGTTTCCTTAGTAGATAACTAAGACATTAATAAATTGTGAAAATGAAATACTCTTATAAATAGCATTCCTTTTTCACAAAGTTAAAGTGTGTGTTAAAAAAACACAAAATTTCTTTTGAAATACAGCAAAAGAGAAGAAAGTACTGTTGAGGTTCATTATGCATATAACCATGGGGAAAATCATGGTGACAAAACCAGTAGCTAATTATTTTTAAAAGTCATTACTTTAAAAAAAAAAAAAAAATCCCAGATGTCAAAAGAGCCATCAACATATAACTTCTGCAGTATAGAGAAATCTGCTTGTATATATTTTTCTGTTGACAATTGTAAGCAATATAATTGTTTCTGTAACTGGCTAATTGCAGGTTCAGTGAGCCTTGCTTTCTGTAAGATGATGGGCAGGTGGCTAATTGCTGTTGAAATTATTTCCACACACAATAAAATGTATGTGTTTAAAATTGAGGTTGTAAAGACGAAAGTCATTCATGTAAAATCCTGGTTTAGACTTTTGACACCAGTTGACAAAGTCATATCTAGAATATTGCAATATTACATCATGTACAATGAGCTCTTTTGTAATAGAATTTTTACAATTAAAATCTTTTCTCACAGTAGCTGAAGGGGGAAAATCAAGCAGAGGTATTTTTTATTAGATAATAAAATTATTTTAGATGATTTTTTTGTTGTTGTTAATTAGTTAAAGACTAAAAATGTCAATAACTGGAACTCTGGTTTATTTTTCACTAAAACAATTTCAAAGAGAGAAGTATGGCATTTGGGATTCTATATGAGAACAGACTGACAATTCTAGAAAAATTTTACTAGTGAAATGGAGCAGTCAAAAGTAATTTTCATGATTAGAAATGCTATAGATTCATGCCAAAGAGCGAAGTTCTGTGCAAAGTAAAATGAAATAAATGTCTCTTGTACAGTATCCCTTTTCTGAAAATAACACTACGTTATTTCTTTTCTAAAAATACTTAGGAACAGGAAAATTGCTAATTCATTCATGTTATTAATGACTTGTGTTGTTCTAATAATAAAACTTTTCAGGAGTCCATTAAAGTCCTACTTATTTAAACCTTGGAATTACCTAAGTATAATTTCAAATATATTCATTATGCAATAGAGTATAGATGATGTTCATTTTTAATCAATTAATTATTTTGTGTATTGAGAATAAAGTATTACATTTCAATATCTCTTACTGGTGAATTTATATTTAAATATATGACTTTTTTAAACATAAGACTTTAATATTTAAGAATAATTGTAAAGAATTGCAATGAAAAATCTCCATTCCACTTCCTAATACATCTTAATGTGTTTCTTTAGAACGTAATAATCATTTTTAAAGTATCTGCTTCTTACTGTCACAGACTTAGGGGATCTTATAAAATATATGTTGAAGAAGCTCAATCTAGACACACATTTTTATTTATTATCATTTGAAGTCAGGCATTTTAGCTTTGTAATTTGGGACCTTATTTTTGTTAATAAATTAAGGGTCTCTTTAAAATGGTTTCAAATCATATAACTTAAAAGAGATTAGTGCATGAACTAAAATGCCACCTTACTTTTATGCCATAATATCAAAAGTAATTGTCAAGGAGTCTAAATCCACACGAGAGAATCATTTGCATTCGTAGAAAATTCTGCCAGAGGGATTCAACTATAATATGAAGGTTGCCTAGTGTTCATGATATCAATACAAAGGGAGTTGATTGCATCATTCAAATATATATAAGCATCAAGCTGTTAAGTCTGTTGTACCTCTCTTCCTAATAAGGATACGACTTTCACTGACTCAAAAAAAGTTTAGCACTAACTGCCAGTACATATTTAATTCATTTATGTATTTAACATGAAAGGCCATGTAAAATATGGTTTTCTTCTTCCATGGATATAATCCTGTTGTTTTGGTCTTAATATTAGTGAATACATAAATAATTGTTGTTGTTAAGTGCTGTTGAGTTGGTTCTGACCCATAGGGTTTATGAGGAGTAGCTGCTGAGCTTGAACAGCTGACCTTGCAGTTCAAATGGCATTGCAGTCTGGTGCATTAATCCACAGAGTCACACCAGGACTCCATGTAATTCAATAGCATTCCTCAAAAGTTGATTTTAAAAATCATTTTATCATTTAATACTTTTCCTTGACCTATATTATCAATAACACCAACAAAAATAACCAGGAAGCTTCTTTCAAAGAGAGAGAGAGAAAAAAAAAAGGAATGTCATAGGTAAGCATTTTTTATAGAAAGCTTATTCAGATTAATTGTTTCTTAACAATTTTAAAACTACATATACAATAGGGTTTTAAAAACTTTACGGAAAATTTCCATGAACTTTTTGAACTCCCTGCATAGATAAAACACTAGGACAACTGGAATGAACAGCTTAAGAAGTTAGCACTCTCAGATGAGAAAAAATTATCTATGGGTTAGTTGCAGAAGAGAACAGTTTGAGTTTTAAAAGCTGATGGTGAATTTTTCATAATCTCTTCTTTTCCTTGCAAATGGAAGATTTTAAGAAACAGCCTGATCATTTAGCCTGCATTCCAGAGTAAATATTAAGGTGTAAAGCCTGAATAAGAAATAGGATTCTGGGATTGTTATGGCAATATAATCTTATTTAACTTGAAATGTATTAACGTTGTTGTTGTAATTGTAAGGTGCTGCCGAGGTGGTTCTGATTCAACAAAATTGGACAGAGTTTCTGAGATGCAGCTGTTGAGTTTGAACTGTAGACTTCACAGTTAAAAGTCTAATGATGATCTTACAGCACCACACCAAGACTCCACATTAGTTTCTAAAAATGGATTTTTGACATTAAATACATGTCTAAATATATGGCATTGTTCAGAGAGAGAGAGATACATATATTAAATCAAAAAAATATATTTTAAGAAGAAATGTAGGAGTAGCTTTTGACTTAAGTAATGGATGTTACTTAATTAAATATTATTTAATTAGGGAGTATGGAGGGTCAGACAAAAAGAGGAAGACCACAGAGAGAGGATTGGCAAATTCACAGCATCAATGGGCTCAAGCATGACAATCAATGTGACATTGACCTAGGACCGGGTAGTGTTTTGTTCTGTTGTATATAGGGTCGATATGAGTTGGTACTGACTCGATAGCACCTAACAACAACAAAAAGGGATTCTGGTATGGTGCTGTAGGATAAGCACTGGACTGCTAATTGCAAGTTTTGTAGTTCAAACTCACTTGCCATTCCTCAGAAACCCTATACAGGGTTGCTATGAGTTGGAACCAATTCAATAGCACTTAAAAATGACAATGGACATGAAGCTCACTACATTTTGAGACTGATATACTGCCAAAGGAATCACAAATTCAACACTCTATGCCCATAAAGACTCCAAAGGCAGGAATCCAGTTAGAAATGCTACCTGATTTTAAGAACATATTTTCCAGTTCCCACTTCAGGTCTCCCAAAAAAGAGAAAAGGTATAGTTAACACAATGACTTTGGAGAAGAGAGCTGGTGCCACCACTCAAGAAAATAATTAGAGTCTAATCAAAGAATGTTTCCCAGTGACTTAGCCAAGAGCCCTCACAATATCCAGAAAAATGTCAGAATTTATAAAGCCTGTTAACTATTTCATCATCCCATTCTTCTCTGCCTATTAGAAGTGATCATCCTTCTATCCCTGTTGATCATAATACATTCAATGTGTGTTTTGGAGGAAGTAACTTAATTCATAGGTCTATGGATCAAGAATTACTACATCTATATGTAATGGACAATGTACCACATATCTTCAAATGTTGAGACTATGAAGTACTACAAGAGATCCTGGACTTTTTGCTCTTTGTCATTGTTACTGGATATGACTATGATGTCTTTATGATAGAGAGATAACAAACTATTTCATGACTGTAACTGAAATAATCATTAGTGTTATTCACCATATATTTCTTGCTCTCTGTCTTTCAGATATATGACTGTAATGCACCCTACTCCCTTTGAAGTTAGATATGGCCATCTGATTTGTATCAGACAATATAGTGTGCACCACTCAGAATATAGAAATTGAAAATGTGATCAATATCAAAGTGCCCACTGCTACTGAATCAATACAAACTCATAGCAATTCTAAAAGTCAAAGTACAACTGCCCAATTGAATTTACAACACTGTCAACATTAAGGGACCAGACAGCCTCCTATTTCTTCCAAAGAGTGCCAGGGGGTTTAAACTGCTGACCTTGCATTTAGAATCCTAGTGCTTAACCAACTGTGTCACTATGATTTTACAAAGTTTTCAGTTTGTAGGCTCATAAATTGTTCAGATGTTTAGCTTATAAAGTACACAATTATTGTGAAGTTTTAGGCTACTTGTTGTTGTTGTTGTTAAGTGCCATCGAGTTGGTTCCGACCCATAGCAACCCTGTACAGGGTTTCCAAGGGTGTAAATCTTTACGGGAGTAGAAAGCCTCATCTTTCTCCCGTGGAGCGGCTGGTAGTTTCGAACCGCTGACCTTAAGGTTCGCAGCCTGATTCGTAACCACTATGCTACCAGCTTTAGGCTACTATTACTCAATATTTTCAAAAACTGAATTAAATAGAAAACTATATATTGAGTTGCTGGATTTTTACCAGGAATAGCAGGTAAAATTCAACTGATGTTTCAGATATGAACTTTTTACTGGCTTGTTTTTGTTGTGTGCCGTGGAGTCAGTTCGACTCAGCGACCTTGGATAGGGTTTCTGAGGCTGTAAATCTTTTCCTGAGCAGAAAGCTTCATCTTTCTCCTGCGTTTACTTGCTTATGGCCAGCAAATTAATTGATTGGTTGGTGCTATGTAGTAGTATTTCCTAATTATTACTAAGGTCAATATTAATTACAGAAATATTTTTTTAGCATTTGTAAATATGTGTTTACTTTTTTTCAATGCCCTTTTAATTTTTAGAGAATTAATAAATTTTATACTCTGTTTCTAGAATAGAGATTGTGGTTGTTTTGGTTGACAAATTGTTGCATGTTCTTGATTAACAGATTTGTTGATTTTCATTCATTATGGTATGCTAACCTTCTATTTCTTTCATAAATATACACATGGCAGTAATGAAATAGGGATATTCCTGATGTCACTATGAATTTAGAGAATTGAAAAAAATAAATGAAGGCAGGAATAGTTTAAGAATCCATTTATGATTTACAGAAGCTACACTTTTCAATTTATTAATTTTTTTTAAAGCTTTCATGGTGAACTAAGTGATAGTTGACATGGGAGAACATGCATTTTACACTAATCATTTCATTGCAATGATTGCAATCCCCTCCATGGATCATCATTTAACAGTATTTGCTTCTATTCCCTCTGTTTTTGTTGTTGTTGTTTTTTGATGTACATGAAAACACTCAGGAATTTATATTTAAACAACCAAAGGGTACATTCTGCAATCCAGCCTCCTGGCCACCAGCACACAGCCTTTCTCGTTCCATTGAGTCTAGAATCCTCAGCTTCTCTATCTCTCCATGTCATCAACTCTGACTCCATCTCTGGTGTCACTGCTTCTCTGGTTAGGGTCCCCTGTCTATTTATGCTCTTCTCTCTTGATGGCCCTAGGATCCTTTGTTCCTGGATTATAAGATTAATTATTTCTCCCTTTATGTTACAAAGCTTCTACGTGCACTCACACATAGGCACACACAGGTGTTCATGAAAGTGACCCATGATTAGAGAAATACACTCTACCCTGGTGCCCTGAATCAGTGATCAGTTGTTTAGTTTTCCCATACCCATCTTCCCAGCAGCCAATGACAATTCTCACTGTCCCTTCCCTACTTAGTGATCTACACAGCCCATCTCTGCTTCTTGCTCCCCCAGCACTCTGCTTTGTTCCATTTCTTCAGTGGGCCACACATCTATTGCCACTACAAACTTCAAGACACTGTCTTGTGGGTCATGTGCTGCATGCCCACAGCCTCCATGCTTGGAGGTACACACTCCAATGGATTAGGCCATGTGCATTTGCCACCTCCACAGTCAGCAGCATGCACTCATATGACAAGGTACACATAATCCTCACCTCTGAGGTTAGCACTGTGCAATCTGGTGGATTGTGTACCACACTCTATCTCTATAGTAAGTGCTGTACAATCCCTCAAGTTGCAACACATGCCTCCTACTTACCCAGTTTGCAGCACATGCTCCAATGGTCAAGGCACCTCATAGCCATCACCTCCACAGAGGGCAGCATGCACCTATGACCACTCCCATAGCACTTGTTTCCCTTTTTCATTTTTTCCTTCCTTCCTCCTCACTCCTGTCTCCTCTAATCAGGCAGGAGGCATCAATCTTACCCAATCACAGCTGCCAGTCCTCCTCACCCCTCCACCCCGGGCAAGGGTCTATCTGCTCTATCACCATTGAGTCAACAAAAACTGGCTGTCAACCCTCACCCAGCCCTCAAGAAACAGTGATTTATACCTACACTTTCGTTTATTATCAAATCCACCTGGAAATCCCTTACGAGTACCTCGGTGGTATCAAACTAGTAACCACAGTTGAATGCCTGCCCTACCCATACAGTTATATCAAAACAAAAAAATAAAATATCAGGATGAAGCAAACCAACATATAATCAACAAGTGAGTATGATAATACCATAAGGTCTCATTAACACTAAACAACTTCTAATTATACAATGAAAAACAAGACAGGATGAGTCAAGCAAATGATTAAAATACTGGGTAAAAAAAAAAAAATCCAGGAAAAAATGGTAATGGGATTACCAGGTAAGGAAATTAAAAGAATTATGCTTATGATTTTTCAACAGATTAAGAGAGCAAGGAAAACAAAGAGTTAACCAAGACAAACAGACAAAACCAAGGAATAATGTAGAGAAAAAGGGAAGACTTCAGGATATCAATATAAGAATATATTGACTAAATAAATAGATATTTAGAATTTATAGAAAAGTAGCAACCAAAAATCCAGATGATTAAAATTAAAATCAGAAACAGATAACACATTGGAGTACAAAGAAATAGAATTTAATCAGAGGAAAACAAAATCAGACAAATCCCTTAATATTAGTTTGTTAGAGGAACATCTAGGAAAAAAAAGAATGAAGAGAAATGAATAAAGTCTAAGAATTATATGAGGAATAACTTATATGTGCTTAGATTCCAGAATAGAAAGAGAGCAACAACTGCAAAAACAAAGCACATAGGAAGATAATAATAAAGAACAGGGTAGTTATAAATTAATAAAGCTTTTAACCAAAATTTTTATTTTAAAGAAAAATGAACACCCGGCACAAAACAAACAATTCTGAAGGAAATAAAAAGAAAATCTGCAAACAAAATGAACTCAGCACAGAAAAAGATATTGAACAAAGAAATCATCAGTACCACAAAAACAAAAACAGGTAACAAAATGACAGCATGGAATTCATACCAGTTGTTAATTACCCCCAATACAAATCATTTGAATTCACCAGTTCAGAAACAGGTAGCTCTAGCGTGGGTAAGAAAACATGACTCATTAATATACTGCCCCAAAGAGGCACACCTTAAATATAAAGCGAAAAATAAATGAAAAATCAAAGGGTAGAAAAATATATCAAACATAGCAATAAAAAAAAAAAAAAAGCATAATGGCAATAGTTATTTCTGATAGATTAAACACAGGGGCAGATAAGAGATAAGGAAGGACATTATATAATGACTAAAGGGTCAATACCTAATTAATAATAAATACTGTCACAGCCAATGAAATAGCCTCAGAATGAATTCATCAAACTTCAACAAAACTAAAAAGAAAACATAAAACTTCACAATGATAATAGGAGACTTATATGCCCTGTACAGGGTTTCTGAGGCTGTAAATCTTTACTGGAGCATAAAGCCTCATCTTTCTCCCATGAACAGCTGGTAGTTTCGTTGCTGACCTTGAGGTTCGCAGCCTGATTTGTAACCACTATGCTACCAAAACTCCTTCATGACCTTACTAGAAGGAGTCAATTTACCCCTCTTGGTACCTACTAAACATCTGTCATTCCAACTATAAGTCTATCCTACTCTGCTTTCTTCCATTTGGGGTTACCAATGTTTTCCTAGAACGAGTTCACAGCTTTGTCAAAGTCCACTACAAAAGAAGTTGCTGGGTTTGTGGGCCACTCCCCTTCTTAAGCACTGAAGGCACACCTTCTAGCAATGGAATTTCTGGTCAGAATTTATTGGGCAGCTGTGGGAGAAACACGGGGGCATGTTTGAGTCTTTGTGACTAAGTCGGGGATAGCAGCAGAAGACAGGAGGCAAAACGACTGTTAACATGTGTTTTGTTTTGTTTTTTTTAAAAGGAATAAGAGAGTAATTCTGTGTTATAGTAGAATTTCTAGATGTGCCAGACTGTGAAAGATAGTGAAAACTGAACTTGAGAGTATGCAGTAAATTGTAAACAGCATGGGAAGAAGCAAACTTTGTGAATATTGAGTTTGAAAAGTAACAATGAAATATTATGGCTACCTTTAAACTGCTTCAGTTCCTTAACTTGGTTCCACAGACATAATGGGACAAACTGAAGCTCTGATCAATTTTACTAAATAGACCCTGAATGAAAGCAGAGGAAGCATGAAACTGTAAATTGCCCAAACCACCTAGATGAGGAAGGTAATCCTCCAGAACGAGTTGGCTCTTGTAATTCTGACAGTAGTTTTAGGTGGGGCACTCGTTGTAGTAAAGACTGAATGTTGTACTAATATACCAGAATACCACCAGGATATTACTGGTTTGTTAGGCTACATAAATAGAGAAAGGTCCTAGACACACGAGATGGCAGATCTGCTGTTGCTGCCTGGTTTTCCTGATGTTCTTTAGGGCTTTTGCTGGATATCTTTATGTTCTTGGTTATAAGGCTGTTTTGTGGTTTTGCCATTATTATTATTGTCTGAGCCTCAGCTGCAACAATGCTGCTTTGTCCTTGCTTACATAGTTATAAACATTCCTCTGGAGGTCTTCAGGGACCTTGCATAAGAGGGAGGATTATCAGACAGTAAGAGCTGGCCTCCAGTGGTGTACCAGGGAAAAGGCTTTTGTGAGGCCACACGTGGCTACCCTCTTGTTCTCTGCTAGCTCACTTCTGCTGGCTAAATCACTCTTCTGTTAACACTTGCTGTGGTGGCATTGGATGCCAACTTAGTTCCACAGAGCCCTAAAAGCCTTTACTTCCATGGGGGTTGTGAAGACTTCAGTCTGCCCTGGGCGACTCATGACATTGCCTCCTAAGTAAGCCATTAATAAAACTCTTATCATAGCATTCTTAGTCTCTCATTTCTCTCAGTCCTTGGAGGCAAATTGAGAGTTACCGGTCTGTGTTGAGAAAGAAATCAATAACAGGAACAAGGTAACTTCAAATACATGAAAATTGAATAACACCAACTGCTCCACAGGAAAAAGATAAGGCTTTCTGTTCCCCCAAAGATGCTAATGGATTCTATGATTCACTTGTGAGTGATTGTTAACAGGATTGTGATTGTAAACACTTGGTAATCTAACAAGAGTATTAGTCAGCATTACAATCCTGTTGCATTTTAACTGAGCCATCTCAGAATGAGGAGGGGGTAGGTAACTTACTACCATCAAAGAAGAGCCAGGAGTGAAGTATGTCCTTTAAACCCTAAGTTCCCTGTGCGTTGATCCAAGACTAGAAAACTATGATACTGGAGAAGTGGCAGAAAAGCAGCAGCAGCAGAACCAAGAAGCAAGGCAGGAGAATGAGTGTTGAGCTTCCTAGCCCATGGAGCTTGTAAAGGTGAATGAACTTGTGCGGGATGCTTGCTTGCAGAATGGGGTGCCTTCAGGCACTTAACTGAGGGAAGTAGGTTTGCTGAACCATGGAACTAGAGCCAGAGTGTTTTTAGGCTGAAGTTTACATTGGAGTGGTATGTCCTGTGGGCATTAATCAGCAGGCCTAAAAGAGCTTTTCAACACTGCCAGAGCTGGCAAAGTCTAGTCCTAGGGCCAGAGAGAGGCCTGCCTGCAGGCAAAATGAAGGACAGTTCTGACTAAAGAACTGTGTCCTACATTTCTGATGCTGAATTATAAATTCCCTAATAAACTCCATAATTGTAAGGTGTCTGCATTCTGTGTGGTCATTGAAAGAATTAACCATTACTGAGTAGAGAGTGTTTTGGGAGGAGTGGTTGGTGTCATTAATTTTGAAATAACTCACTGCCATTGAGTTGATTCCAACTCACTGGAATCCTGTATATGATTTCCAAGGCTATAAATCTTTACAGGAGTCCTAGTGTGGGGCTGTGGGCTGATGCGTCAGACTGCAAAGTCACTTGAACTGTAAGGTCACTGATTCAAGCTCACCAGCTGTTCCTTGGAAACCCTAGACAGGGTTGCTATGGGTTGGAATCGACTGTACAGCACTTAACAACAACAACAAATCTTTACAGTGGCCCAAAGTCTCATGTTTATCCCATGGAGCGGCTGGTGGCTTGGATCACTGATCTCCTGCACTACCAGGACTCTTGATCTACAAAGCATTTTATAAAATACAACACCATTCCTGATAAAAACTCAAACCAAAATAGGAATAAAAGAAAAAATCCTCAACATACTTAGGTCAATATACAGAAAACCACCAGCCAACATCACTCTCAAAGAAGGGAGACTGAAAGCATTCCCTTTGTGAATGGGAACCAGACAAGGATGCCCTTTTTCACAATTTTTATTCAGTAGGTGTGGTGCTTTCGGATAAGCAATGGACTACTAACCATAAGGTTCATGATTCAGTCACAGGTCAAACTTTGAAATCCCTATACAGTGTCTCTATGAGTTGGGACAAATTGATGGCACTTATAAGCAATTCAATATTACAAGAATAGGAAATAAAATACATCCTAATACTATTAGTAAGAAAGAAGAAAAAACTTTTGCAGACGAAAGCTCTGGTAGCCTAGTTGTTGCAAGTTGAGCTGCTAACCTCAAGGTCAGCAGTTTGAAGCTACCAGCGGTTCCATGGGACAAAGATGAAGTTTTCTGCTCCCACAAAGATATACAACCTCAGAAACTCTATACAGAGTTGCTATGCGTCAGAACCGACTCCACAGCACATCACTAATCAATCAATGACCCCATACAAAGAAAATCTTATAGACTCAACTTGAAAGCTACTGGATCAAATAGAGGAATTCCGCAAAGTGCAAGGCACAAGATCAACAAACAAAAATCAGTTGGATTCCTCTATACTGAAAAAGGATTTCTAGTGCGGCGCTATAGGATTGACACTGGACTGACAACCACAAGGTGAGCAGTTCAAATCCACCCGTGATTTCTCGGAAGTTCTATACAAGATCAGTCTAACTTGAACTGACTCTATGTTACTCAACAATAACAACACTAAAAAACAGAACTCTGAAAAGGAAATTAGGAGAACACATTCATTAGCAATAATGACCCAAAGTTGAATTATGTAGACATAAATTTAACTAGAGATATTAAAGTTGTATACCAAGAAGACTACAAACAACACTGAAAGAAATAAAGAGCTATACATAAATGGGAAAACATTATGCTCATGGAGAGGAAGATGTGAAATATCAAAACTACTTAAAGTGATATACAGATATAATACAATCTTTATCCAAATTTCAAGAGATGGAACACCCAATTATCAAATTTTATATGGAAAGGAGAAATTGAAATGTGTCAAAAATGGAATGGAATATTTAAATATTGATGTCCTAGGAATTAGTGAGCTGAAAAGAACTGGTACTGGCCATTTTGAATGAGACAATCATATCATTTGCTATATCAGGAATTAAAAATTAAAGAGGAATGACATCATATTCATAATAAAAAATAACATTTCCATATGTACCTTGAAGTACAATGCTGTCTGTGATAGGCTAATATTCATGCACCTACAAGAAAAAACAAAAAATACCACTATTATTTAAATATTCTCATCTTCCACTAAAATTGGTGATGGTGAAACTGAAGAATTCTAACTTCTACAGTCAGAAATATGCATTGTCAATACTGGTGATTGAAATGAAAAAGTTGTAAACAAAGAAGGATCCTTATTTTGAAATTATGGCCTTGTTAATAGATTTAATGCTGGGATTCATGATAGAATTTTGCAAGACCAAATACCTCTTTAAATGACACAAAATGTGACTTTACACTTGGACTTAATTGAGGAAATAGAAAAGAATAAACTTAACAACATCTGTGGGACAAGACAGTAGAGAAGCTCAATATCATCGGTCAAAACAAGGTCTGAGGTCAACTGTGGAGAGACCATCAATTACTCCTATGCAAATTCAGGTTGAAACCGAAGAATTTTATAACAAGTTCACAAGAGCCAAAATATGACCTTGAGTGTACACCACCTGAATTTAGAGACCATCTCTAGAACAGATTTGGGGCATTTGACACTAATGACTGAAGACCAGAGGAGTTGTGCGATGACTTCAAGAACATCATACACGATGAAAGCAAAAGCTCATTAAGAATACAGGAAAAAAGAAAATATCATTGTTTAAGTCACAAGAGATTATTAAACTGATTTTGAGCAAGCAGAAACAAAAACAACTGGCAGAAATGATGACATAAAAGAGATGAACAGAAAATTTCAAAAGGCAGCTCCAGAACACAAAATCAATATTGTAATGATGTGCAAAGACCTGACGTGCACAGTAATACCACCTGGAATCTAGTCCCATATGGAAGTGTCCACAGTAGTCCAAAAGCACAGAACTGAAAATTGGGAATCAGAAATGTCAATCTATGATCAGGACAATTACAAAGCAAAAGGAGGGGAAAGTAGAATTCCAGAGTTCTAAATGGTTAGGTAGATTTCAAGATAAAACAGATTGTTTTAAAATTGATAAAAATTAATAAAGAATATGGTTGGTTGGTTGGTTGGTTGGTTGGTTGGTTGGTTGGTTAGTTGGGTGGCTGGTTGGTTGGTTGGTTGGTTGGTTGGTTATGTGCCATGGAGTCAGTTAGGGGTCAAAACAGCCTAGTACTGGTACAACAAAAGGTACAAAGATCAATGAAAAGAATTCAGAACCTGGAAGTAACTCC
>NW_006408563.1:18996913-18998155 GCF_000296735.1 Chrysochloris asiatica | reverse complement strand
AAAGGTAGACACAGGTTAGCTTGGGTGACAAGGAGGGTAATATACAAGAAGAGGTGGTATACAGGTTTGGAACAGACTCAACAGCACTTAACAACAACAACAACAGTAATATACATACATATATCTATATATTTATATATCCCACAGATAAACAATACTTTGAAAGTGGATACTGGTGCATGAGTAGTCACCTTTTCTGCAATCACAACTATGAATGTGATGGAGTATACAGTGGGCAAAATGATGAAAACTTCGTAGGTATTATCAAACATTTTAAGGCAATGAGTAGCTGATCCTAGGGCCTCAGGACCATAGTCTCAGGGGACACCATGATCAGTTGGCATAAAATAGTCCACAAAGGCAATGTTTTACATCCTACTTTGGTGAGTTGTTGTTGTTGTTAAGTGCCGTTGAGTCGGTTCCAAACCATAGCGACCCTGTGTAGGGTCGAGCTGATGAGCTTGAACTTTGGTGAAGCTTTCTCTATTGCCGCCATGGTTCTCTGCGAACCTGCATTGTTCCTGCATCCCAGAACATGGATATTGGCACAATGGATACCTATCCTGGCGCCACTAAGGAATAAATTCAAATATTTCCAAAGAATGACCACAACCAAAACTTCTTCCATAGGAGTTAACTGAATTTAGTGATTAGGGGTAAGAAGACCTTGTTCTCCATTCTTGAGAAGAGTAGAACTTTGAAGATAGAATTAACTTGGTTCTCAGTAGAGAACTCAAGGAATTCCTACAAGGAGCTCGTTTACTTGCTAAAAGTCTGGATGATGCCCTAAAATGTATTGAGCAGCTAGAATTAAGAAATTAAGTAGACATAGCTTGGATAATTGCAGGCAGTTCTGTGTACAAGGATGCTACGAACCAGCTAGGCCATGCTAGATTGTTTGTGACAAGGAATGAGCAAGAATTTGAAAATGACACATTTTTTTCCTGAAATTGAGTTAGAGAAATACAAATGTCTTCCAGAAGACCCGGATGTTCTTTTTGCTGTCCAAGGAAGAGAAAGGCATTAAGTACAAATTTTAAGTATATGAAAAGAGTGATTAATAAGAAGCCGTCTTCTGATTTATTTCAATTTGTTTTCTTCCTCTGCAAAGAATCATGTATTTTAACATTGTTGTTGCTGTTTTTATGTGTTGTGGAGTTGGTTCCAACTCAGAGCAACTCTGCACAGCGTTTCCAAGGCGGTAAATCTTTACCGGAGCAGAAAGCCTCCTCTTTCTCCCAC
>NW_006408563.1:18981456-18995753 GCF_000296735.1 Chrysochloris asiatica | reverse complement strand
CTGCTCCCATAAAGATTATCAGCCTTGGAAAGTCTAAGGGTGTTTTATTCTATGCTGTAGGGTCAATATGAGCAAGAAATGATGCAATGGCAGTAAGTTTATGTTGACAAAGATTCATTATTATAGTATGCAAAGGAATAGTATTTTCTGTATTGTAAATTGTTGTAACAATTTTAAAGTATAAATTAACCATTGAAATTCCAAATGTTCTGACTTTGAATTCAAAAATTCCACTGCTAGAAAATAATTCTTAACAAAAGGATGGGCTCAAGAATTATTATTATTTTTTTTTTAACTTGGATATAGCACAAGTGTTGACTAATAAAGAAATGATCATGTATATAGCCAAGGCAGCTATAAAATTTTATATTCTGTAGCACTTTAAAGGAAAGAGGTGCTATCAGAAAAATGCCAAAAATTGCTAAGTGAAAGAAGCAGGTTGTGTACAATATCCAGAATTTTTAATAAATGTTAGTATATGTAGAGAAATATAAATTTTAAAAAGCTCATGAGTGGTCATCTAAGGTACAGCTATTAGTCTTTCCATGTGTAGAAGAAAGAAGAGTGATGAGAATTGAAGAAACTTGGAATCAATTAGTCCAACGGACTAACAGAACATGTGAATATCAGCCTCTACGACTCTGTGACTAAAAAGATTTAGATTGTGTCCATCTGCCACTGCCAACCATTCTGAAAGGGATCACATTTGAATGTCCCTGATAGAGCAATAGAATATGTGGAACAAAACTCAAAATTATTTAAAAACAGAAAAAGAGAGAGAGGTGAGACTTTCTGGTCAGAAAGAGACTGGAGGAATCTGAGACTATGGCCACACTTGAGCCTTCAGGTCTGGAAAGGAACACATCTTTGTCACACAAATTTCAGCCATGTAGTAAAGAGGTATGATAGGGGGAACTATAACACTAGTAAGGTATGCCAACTATGAATGTGATGGAGCAATTATCGTGGAGAGGCAGACAGCATGGGTGGAATGGAGATCGGATCCATAGGGAGGAAGCAGGGTAACAGTTGTTCCATGGAGGGGATTGCAATCTTTGAAATGAAACAAATTGTATTATTTGTTGAATGTAAAACTAACGATCTTGACTGTAAACCTTTACTCCATTCACAATAAAAATAAATAAATAAATCATTTTTTTAAAAAGCAACATTTTAAAGAGATCTTTTCCACCAAATTGTGATAATGTAATTATGTTGTTTGTTTTCTTAATGGCTGCTTCCACGAGCATTGATTGCTGATTAAAGGAAAATGAAATTGTAGATCACTTTAATTTCTTCACCACTATCATGATATTGTTTATTGTTTCAGTTGAGATGACATTTTTCCCCCTCTTATGTGCAGGTGTAGTTCGTACTGAAGACTGTAGTCTTTAACCTTCACCAGTGAGTGCTTCAGATTGTCTTCATTTTACGCAAGCAAAGTTATATTATTTGTACATTTCAGATTGTTAATGAATCTTTGTCCAATTCTGATACATTATTCTTCCTTTATATGTTCCAGGACCTCAGATTATTTGCTCAGCAATAATTAACGTACTAAGATACAGCCCTGCCACACACTTTTTCAGATTTTAAACTGCATTGTTGTTGATGTTAAGTGCCATTCTTAAGTCATTCTGACTCACGGTGACCTTATTCACAACAGAACAAAATACTACCCACAGCTTTGCCATCCTTAACAATGATTATTTGAGCCCATTGTTGCTGCCACTGTGTCATGCCATCTTACTGTCGATCTCCCTCTATTTTGCTGATCGTGAACATTATCAAGCATGACATTTCTCTCCAGGAACTGGTCCCTCCTGACAACATGTATGATATATGAAAGGTGAAATATCAACATCCTTGGTTCTAAGGAACTCTTTGTACTTTTTCTAAGACATATTTGTTTATACTTTTGGCACACCAAGTACTTCCATCAGGAAAGGAATGGAATTGAGTAGGGAAATCACATAAACTTCTAGAATCTTTTATTTCTGTCTTTCCCTGGTCTCTTGTTTTCAACGAGTATATCATAAAAGTTTACTCTTCTTTATAACCATACAAATACATATTGTGTAGATTTTTGAAAGGTAAAAGATAGATTTCATAATATAAAACATCCTAAAGAGGTCTTTTGCACCAAATAACGCTAATGTAATATGTTGTTTGTGTTCTTAACTGCATTGATTGATTCAAGCAGAATGTTGCAATATAGATTGTTGATCCAAGAAGAATTTTGTAATATAAAACATTTTAAAGAGGTCCTGTACACCAAAAGATGTTAATGTAATATTTTTTGGTCTTCTTAACTCTTTTTGGGGGTGAAGTGGGTACTTCTGCACATAGGGATTGTTGGTATTTCTTTCTGATATCTCCTCAAGTTTTGAGGCCTACTGCTGCCTGGAGGAGAGGTTTGATGACATACTAAGCAGAAAGGCTGTGCAGACTGCCTGCCAGGAAAAGAAACACACACAAAACTGGATGAAACAGATTCAGAGGACAATCCCAGAACTCTGAACTTCAGATAAATGGGTAAATAAGGGGGTTGAGTGTTTACTCGGATTGGAATTTGGAGGAAAAGTGAGAAAGGAGGAGGTTTCCGATTTGGGATGGCCAACATGTCTGCTGCAACCACTTTGAATGGGAGTGAATGGATAGAGGATCAAGAGAGCACTCCCATCACAGAAATCAATGGATCTGCAGAGATAAAAGTGTGAGCATTCCTTTTCATGTTATTCCATTCCATTTTCATTATTTTCTTTTGCTCTGTCTACTCTTCTCCACTCTGGAAAACAGAGGAGAGAACAGAATAAGTAGACACCCAGGGATGGTCCTGCTACACACACAGAAGGAAAGGATCTGCACAGTGAGGATTCCTGGACACAGAATGGGAGAAGGGGGAGGAGTCAACAGGAAGAATTTGCACTAGGCATATCTTCCTTCCTTCCTTCCTTCACTGCTAGTTTCTGTAGTGTTTTCTATAGGCTCAAAATGGCATCTCTTATAGCTATCGTGTATTATAGCTCAGAATCTGTCAGCAAATATTAGTTCTAACATCTGATTTCAAGGGCTTCAGTGTTCACCATATATTTTTTTTAATGTATTCATGAAATTCGTTTGGATTATATGGAAATTTTTGAGAAAAAAATGAAAGCAGAACTCCAGATACAGATGTAGTTTTTTTGTTTTTGCTGTTTTTTATATTACAATAAAATGCACTTTGAATACCCCAAATAAATTTTATTTTAAACATCTAATTTTGATGGACATAATTCCCTTCATGACATTTTAGTGAGATATTTTTATTGACATTCAGTTTTCTAAATCTTCAGATAATAATTTTGTATTATTAAAGAAATAAAAAGATAGAATGTAGTATTGAAATATGTCTGATGTGATTTGTACAAAAAAGAGAACATTTAAAAATTTTTGCAGACTACATTTTCTCTAAAAATTTTCCAATTTACCTCAAATTATTTCAAAGTATTATTTCAAATCAGCCATAACTTCATATAGTCTATCCCATTGACCCATTCACATTGAGATGATGTCAACTAATAACCTTGTAGGACAGGGCAGAACTTCCCATAGGGTTTCCAAGGTTGTAAAGTTTTATGGAAGCAAATTAATACATATTTATCCTAAATATAGCTTGAGGAGTTCAAATTGATGACCTTTAGGTTAGCAGCTAAGTGATTAATCACTTAACTATTAACACTTTCTTCATATTCTACAGTAAGACTAAAAACCTCATGAACCTTTTTAGAAGTTAAATGTTTTAGACATTTAAAAAAAAATTCTGTTGGTTTTCCAAAGAAATATCCTTAAATATCAGAAGATTTTATCACTAGAGACTAGTACTTCATTCTAAATTTCCAGCTAATAATTAATAAAGAAAAATCACAGTATAGAATATTTTCTCTACATAAAACATTTTAAGATTTAAACACATAATGAAATAGTAATTTCATTTTATCAAACAATAAACATATTGAATTTCATTACTCAGTAGACCAACATTAACTTGGCATTATCACTGGCTCAGGTACACAGAGGGAATTTAATTTTAACTTTGTGTTCTAGTTGCCTCCTTCTCAACCTCCTTGTACACCTAGAGTATTGTAATCTTGTAAATGCAGAATTCAATTGCATCCTCTCTTCTGTAATGTCTTCCAAATCAGAGCAAACAGTATAATACAGAGTAGCCATCTCCCATGGTAACACCCATCCACCAGTTATCTGCTCACTATGGTGTCATAGTATCTAATAATCTCAAAGCAAAATATCTTTACAAATAGGTCCTGCAGATTCTTTACACCATGGAAATCATTAGCGAGGATAATTAACTGAGACTGTGGTGATGAATAGAGCTGCATTACTGATCAGTGTAATAAAGAACAGAAACCACTAATTACAGATATAGAGCCTTGAAGCTACTGAGCAATGTAATTTAACATTGTTGCCCAGATTACACATGCCTAATATAACAGTGCAATTAAAACAATAAGGTCTTCCCACAAAAAATGCTTTTGGGATGATTCCAGATATAAGATAATGTACCCATCCGCTTGGAGTGAGTACAATGCCTTAAGGGTAAAAAAATAAAACAGGAAAAAAAAAAAAAAAACCTTCGAATTTTAAACCTGACTAAACTGCAAAATCGGTGGTTCAAGCTCATCATGCTTTGGAAACCCTATACAGGGTCACTAGGAGTCAGAACCGACTCGATGGTACTTAAAAACAACAGTAAAGCATTTTCTTATGGAGCTCTGGTGCTGCTATAGGACAAGCACTGGACTGCTAATCACAAGGTCAGTGGAGCCTTGGGAGAAAGATTAGGCTGTCTACTCCCATAAAGATTTATTTATAGTCTTTGTTAGGGATTCATCACCTCCCCGGCCTTCTATCAAATTCTCTAGTAATTTCTTTCAATTTTCAAAATATTATTAATACTTTAGGAGAACATTTAGAAATAACATAAATCTAATAGATTAACCATTTAGAATTATTTCTACAGAGAAAAGTAATATATTGTAAAGCCGTATTTCTAAAACTTACTTGATGATAAGAATTATGTGAAACTTTTGTCAAAATACAGGTTACTGAAAGGAATCTGTGACAAGAGGATATCATCTCCAAGGGCAGGACCTAAATGATTTCCACTGTGCTTCACTGTGAGAACTCCAGATCATTCTTAACAGCAGGCAATTGTGAGGGCAATAGAAACAAATTCTGTTTTGAACTTAATACTAGGTTTTGAATCCTGGACCACCATTTTATAGCTATGTGTCCTATAGAGAACCTTTTCTTCTCTCTGAGTCTTAGTTTATTTATTTTTAAAATATGGAAATATTAGAATATATCAAAAAGTATTGCTCTAAAATTATACAAGCATTTATTAAACAAATATATCAAAATCTGAGGCTATTGTTTCTCAATACATTCTCCATCTAGATCTATATAGCTCTCATGACTGTGTTTCCATCTCTCTAACCCTTCATTTAAGAATTCTGTGCACTTTGATTTGTAACATGTCAAAACAACATTTTTTGCATGTTTGTGGAAACCAAACCATGCTATTTTCCAATGTTCTTTTTGTTTGGGGAACAAAAAGATGTATGAAAGATCAAGATCATGACTATAGGGTGGATGCAGTAAAGTTTCCTAGTTAAATTCTTATAGGATAGTCCTTGTAATGCTTTAAAAATATACAGGTGCATTGTAGTGAAGGAAAAAAAAATTTTTTTTTTTCGATACAGATTTCCTGTTCTTTTCTCTTAAAACTGCCCTAATACATCTCTGTGATATTTCTGTGTCCTTCAAGAAAATCTATTGATTGCCTCTTTGGAAGTCTGAAATATAGTCATCACAGACAGCCTTCTGAGCTGACCTCTCTTCTTCAAATATAATTGGTCCAACAGATTCCTCAAAAGTGAATGTTTTGATTGGACCTGTTTTGGATGGCTTCCCTAATGAAACCAAAACAAGTGTATTTCTTAGATAACTTGTCTGCAGTCATCCACTAATTACAGAAGCATATTTAACCAAAATTTTGTTTAAAATAAACCCATTTGTCTATGAACTGGAATCTTAGCAGCAATACTTTTTTATTTTCCCATGCATACCAAGTTTATTAGGTACATAAATTAGAAATATATACATTTCCTAGTAATGTATTCACACATAGTACATATCAAGTATCAATTTTATTCCTTTCTTTCTGTGTTGTATATGTCAAACTAATCTCAATATGATAATTTTCTTCAACAACTATATGTCTTATAGTCTCATTGGGAAGAACTTGATGAAATAGTGGATTATGTATTTGTTGCTATCTGTAAGGTTGATGATTCAAACTCACCAGCTCTTTCTTGTGAGAAAGTTGAGTCTGTCTTCTCTGTACAGTCTTAAAAATACTAAGAAACAGATCTACTTTGTCCTATAGGGTTACTATAAGTCATAATTGACTCGACAGCAGTGGGATTGGTTTTGGTGTATAGTCTCCCTAAGATTCCACTATTTATCTGTCAATTTGCCATATTGTAGAGGCTTGTCTGTTGCTGCAATGCTGGAAGCTATGTCACTGGTATCTTAAATACCAACAGGTTCACCCATGGAGAGCAAGTGAGTTTCAGTATGTTTCCAGACTAGAAATAAAAAGAGACAAACCACATCTGAATGGTTAGCCACTGAAAATCTTATGAATAGTAGCAGAACATTGAGAGAAAGTGCTGGAAGATGAACACTTCCGGTTAGAAAGTACTCAAAATATGACTGGGAAAGAGCTACCTAATCAAAGCAGAGTTGATTTTATGATGTGAATAAAGCAGAGCTGATGGGACACATCTCAAAATGAGAAGAACACTTGAAAATATGATTATTAATTTTAGCATGGAATTTACAAAGTATGAATATTGGAATATTGGAAGCTGTCAAAAATAAAATGGAACAAATAAAGATTAATATCCTAGGTATTAGTGAGTTGAAATTGACTGGTATTAGCCATTTTAAATGGAAGAATCATAGGGTTTACTATGCCAGAACATCAAATTAAAGAGAAATGTCCTTCTATTCATCCTCAAAAAGAACATTTCAAGATCTGTCTTGAAGTACAATGCTATTTGCAAGGAAGACCAGTTAAAAAACACTATTATTTAAATGTATGCACTAAGCACAAATGTTAGTGATTATGAAATTTAAGAACTATACCAACTTCTTCACTTTGAAATTGACCTAACATGCAATCAAGATGCACTGATAATTGCTGGCAACTGGAATTCAAAAACTGGAAGAAAAGAAGAAGAATCCGTAGCTGGAAAATATGACTTGATGATAGAGATAGATGGATAAAATTTTGCAAACAATTTATTCATTGAAAATACCTTTTTAAAATAACATAAAATCCAACTATACATATGGACTTCACCAGTTGGAATACACAGTTGTCAAATTGACTACATCTGTGAGAAGAGACAATAAAGAATCTCAGTATGATCAGCTAAAATAAGAACAGGGGTTGATTGAAACAGACCATCAGTTGCAAATATGCAAGTTCATATTAAAGCTGAAAAAATTAAAACATATCTATGAGAGTAAAGATATGACCTTGAATACACCCCGACTTTAATTGAGAAATCATTTCAATAACTGATTTGATGCATTATACACTAATGACTAAGGACAAGAAGAGTTTGGGGATGACATTAAGAATATCATGCAAAAACAAAGTATAAGGTCATTAAAAAGGCAGAAAAGAAATAAAAGAGAAAAATTACATCAGTAGAAACTTAGAAACTTGCTCTTGAATGTAGAGAAGCTAAAGTGACTGGAATAAGTGAAATAAAAAGAGCTGAACAAAAATTTCAAAGGGCAGCATGGGAAGACAAAGTGAAGTGTTATATAGCAAAGTTTGAAGAAAAAAAAAAAGTAGAGGACAATAAATGCAGGAGAGGATGTGGAGAGACTGGGACCCTCCTACATTGCTGGTGGGAATGCAAAATGGTCCAACCATTCTGGGAAATAGTTTGGCACTTCTTCAGGAAGTTGGAAATAGAAATACCTTATGATCCAGAAATTCCTATACTTACTATATATCCATAAGAAACAGGAGCCATAACACAAGTAGATATATGCACACCAATGTTTATCACAGCACTATTCAAAATAGCACAAAGATGGAGACAGCCTAAGTGCCCATCAATGGAAGAATGAATAAACAAACTTTGGTACATACACAATGAAATATTATGCTACCTTGAAGAATAACAAAGAAGCTGCAAGCCTCCACATTACATGGATGAAACATGAAGACATTATGCTGAGTGAAATTAATCAGTCACAAAGAGACAAATTTGCATAAGACCATTACTATAAAAGCTTAAGAAAAGATACCCATACTAAAAGGGGAAAGAAAAAAAAAAGTTCTTTATTGGTTACCAGGAATGGGAGGGAAGGGAGATAAGAGAACACTTAGGCAGATTTTCATGGACTGAATGGGACAGAGATAAATAGTGATGTATGCTCAGTCTTGGAAGAACAAGGCTCTGTGATAGAGGAATTGAGACATAATCTGAATGGCTAGAAGAGGGAAATAATGTTATGATGCTTGACTGTCTTATGCATACTGGTTTCCCTTGCCTACTATTGTAAAATAGACACTTAAGTGGGATATAAAGTAATATTAGGAAACATGATTATAGAAAGCTTGTAAGCCCATCTTCAGCCTATTACTGATTGGAATACTTAAAGGAGATTCTAGAACTTGCACAAGGAAATAAGCTTCTTGTGGAGCCTTTGTAGTGTATAGGACCTTAGGTGGAACCCCGAGCCCCATCCAGAACCTTCTGAGCTGGGACATTCCAACTAGAAAGGACAAGCTTACCAGCCTGAAGCAGCTAGAAGAACAGCAGTTAACTTCTTGAAGGAAAGACCACCAGGGAAAATAAAAAACATAAACAGAAGTCTGTTTGGCTATTACAAGAACAAGCAAGTTGTTTGCTGTGGAGCCATCAAGGCAAACAATGAAGTCCTTTCAGGACAAATCTCCCTCCAAGACTGAAACTCAAAGGGAATACTTGAGCAGGCCCATAAGCTTGATGGTGACCAAGTTGGCCTACAGTGAATGGAAGTGGGGGAAAGACAGCAATGAAGATATGGTCTGAGTTCAACCACATTCTATAGACTCCCATTGACCTGAAGATGAGACAGCAAAGAGAAAGGACTGGTTGATCTGAAGTATGGTGAAACCTGGGGACTCCTGAGTCTATGGACAAGGATATAGTCACAGAGTGCTAGAGCTGAGAGTGAAGTATCCAGCTGATATGAAGTGAGGGGAGATGCACAAGAATGGCCAAACTTGCAGATAGTACCCATCTGACCTAGTTTTGATGACTGGATGATCAGAACTCAACTAGAGAAAGATAAAAAAAATTTTTTTTGATAAAGGAAACAAATATAAATTGCTACAATTTGATAAACTTGACCTATACTTATGGATGCAGTAGCTCAAACTACCAACTGAGAGGAAAGGAGTCTTCACATCAAAGATCAATCCTGTCACCTCTGTACACAGGATTGATAGGGACAGGCAATTTAGACATTGGCTACTTAAACTGGGGGTGGGAGGACTATTAAGACATTAAGTGACTGGCTTACAAGTTTTCAAGAGAGATTTTAGTTTCAGAGTGTGTGGAGGAAGGTAGAATCCCCATTGAATAATTTTCATCTTGTCTAGATGGGTCTGGTAAAAAGAGATGGGGATAAGATTCTTATGATTCAATACTGAGTAATTGTTATCATGACTAAGTGTGGCTGTCACAACTGTAAAGGTAGAAGTTTTGTAACAAAAAGGTGTATTACATTCCAGGAACAGAGGATCCTACGACCATCGAAGGAAAAAAGGACTAGCAGAATGTGGGACCCTATTCAAAGAAGCAGCAACACTAGAAACAGAGGCAGAGGTAAAGACATGGAGACAGGGAGCAGCTGAGGACTCTAGACTTGTGGAAAGAGAAAGACTGTGTACTGGTGTCCATGAGGCAGCCTTGCAGAACGTGCCCTATGGTTGTTTAAATGATTATATATTCATAAGTGTTTTTGTGTAAATCAGAAAAACAACAACAAAAAAAAAACCAAAAAACAGAGGGAATAGAAGCAAATACTATCGAATGATGAAGCACAGAGGGGATTGTAATTTTTCAATGAAATGAAATATGATAGGATGACTGTAAAATCAATGTTGCCCCATGTAAACTATCACTCAATTCACAATAAATACTTTAAAAACAAAAAGAAAAAGAAAAAGTGTTATACTGAAATGTTCAAAAACCTGGAGTCAGAAAGCCCAAAGGGAAGAACATGTTCAGCATTGCTCAAGGTAAAATAACTGAAATAAAAATGCAAGCCTCAACATGCAATATTGAACAGCTCTGTGGGAAACTTATTGCATGGTGCAGAAAGCATCCAAAAAAACATGGAAGGAATACATAATCACTGTATCAAATAAAATTGGTTGATGTTCAACTATCTCAAGAGGTAACATATATCAAGAGGAACCAATAGTTCTTAATTAAATGTTACCTCTTAAGATAATTGAAGGATAAAGGCCAAGCTACTTAAGAGCTACCATGTTACCTCTTGAGATAGTTGAAGGATAAAGGTCAAGCTATACTGAAGACACTTTTAAAAACAAGGCTCCAATAATTGACAGAACACAAATTGAAATCTTTTAACAAACTGATGCAGTTTGAAAGAGATCCGTATCTTGCCCATTCCAATAAAGTTGACCCAGCAAAATGTAGAAATCATCAAATAGCATCATTATTGTTACATGTAAGTAAAATTTTGGTAAAGATAATTTTTAAATGGTTGCAGCAGTACATTAATGGAGAACTGCAAGTAAGTCAAGCCAGATTCAAAAAAAGACATGGAATTAGGAATATCTTACTGAAATCATATGGATCTTGGCTAAAAGCCAAGAACAAGAGAAAGACGTTTACTTGTGCTTCATTGACTATGCAAAGGTGTTTGACTGTGCAGATCAAGATAAACTATGGATAATATTTTGAAGAATAGGTATTCCAGAACACTAAATTGTGCTCATGAGGAATGTGTACATAGACCAAGAGACAGTCATTCAAATATAACAAGGAGATATTAAATGGTTTAAAATCAAGAATGGGTGTTTCATGGTTGTGTCATTTCACCATACTCATTCAGTCCTGATATGACACTATATGATAAGCCCTGGACCTCAGGGTAGTTTGGGACTGCAAGTTGGCAGTTCAAACTCACCAAATGCTCCTTGAAAATCCTATGCAGTGTCTATATGAGTTGGAACCCACTCGATGGCACTTAACAAAAATTCAATATGCATACTCAGCAAATAATCCAAGAAGCTAGATTGTATGAAGAAGAATATCCATCAGAATTGGATAAATACAGAGAAGACTGAATCTGTCAAAGACTTCATTTTGCTTGGATCCAAAATCAGCATTCATGGAAGCACAGTCAAGAACTCAAAAGATGCATTTCATTAGACTGCAAAAGATCTCTTAAAAATGGGAAAAATCAAAGATTTTAATTTGGAAATTACTATGGACTCTCAGAAGACAATCATATCTGTCTTGGATGAAGTGCAGTCAGAATATTCTTTAGAACCAAGAATAATGAGACTTCATCTCTTAGAACTTGGCCATTTTATCATGAGGGACAAGTCACTGAAAAAGGTCATTATGCTTCACAAAGTGGAGCATTAGCAAAAAAGAGGAAGATGCCTAGCAAGATGAATTGACATGGTGCAGCAACAATGGGTTTAAGTTTAAAAACAAGGATGGTTCAAGACCAGAGTGTTTCGTTCTATTGGTCATAGTGTTGCTATTAGTGGGAACATGATCAATGCCATTTAACAACAACTCACTAGCAGTAGAGAATCACAAACATGAAAATCACACTGAAGGGAGTGAACAATAGGAACAGCATATGATTGAACACCACAGTATACATATACCTCTAAGAAAATTAATTTTAATATGAAGAAAGTAAGCTTGAAGTTTCCTAAAATATAGTGCTTTACGGCACCATATGAACCTATGCAACATCTGCCACTCTGTCTTTTGTGAGGATGTTACAATGAGGTGGTTGGTCCATTCTCTAGTTATTAATAAAGAAAATTTATCATGAAGCATGAACTGCCATTCATTAATGGTAAATGGTTTACCATCAAAGCCTACTAATGGCAAAAAAATTTCCAAACTATGTAAGATATCATATAAATATGCACATATCTAAGAAAAAGCTTCTTGACATTATCAATTTCATGGAACACCATAAAATATCTAGGAATCCAATACCATAATTTAGGCGTAGTCAAAAATATAATTACTTTTTAAAAATTATATCTTGAGGTTATCGTCTATCTCTAACTTATCTTGTGTTATTATATTCTGGATCTATGAACATGATAATTGATACAATTGTTGTTGTTGTTAAGTATTGTCGAGTTGATTTCAACCCATAGCAACTCTGTATACAGTTTCCAGGGAGCAGCTGGTGAGCTTGAACCATCGTCTTGCAGTGTATACAGCTTTGCGGTCTGGCACATTAACCCGCAGCGCCACACCAGGACCCCAAAATTGATAAAGTAGCCTTCAAAAAAATGTTTCTGCATGAAACCATGCTGGAAGAAAGTTTCCTGTTTTAAAATGAAGATGCAGTCTTATACACAATAAGTGTCATCATCCTATTTGGCTAGTAATCATATATATGTTCATTTAAGAAACACGTAGTGATTATACATGTAAGTCACTGTAATAGGTCAATTGAGAAACATAAAAAGTAATTAGAAGAAGTCTTAAGTAGATTCAATTTTATAAGATATTCATATGTATTTTTATAAATGACCTGAAGATTGACTAACAAATATTAAACTATCTATGAGGATTCTGAAGAGGAGTTGGATTACATCCAGGCATGATGAGCATCTGCTTATGATAAAACTTCATAACTTAATGGCATAAGTCAATTCAAAGCCAAATGAGAACTAACAACACCAAATTATGCTTTGTTAGCATTTGATTTTTACTTGTAAGACTTATGTAAATATACACTAACCAAATTAAGTTGCCTTCAAAATGAATTTAAATAAGAATGAATGAATTAGGGGGCATGATGATGGACTAAGCTGAAAGATTGTGTGGACCCTCTGCAGTAAAGATACAGAAAACAAGACACAACAGATTTAGAGGATGGTTTTGGAACTCTGAGCTTCAGTTAAAGGGATCAATAAGTAGATTGAATGTTTACTGGGAGAGAGAGTGGAAAAGATGCAAGAAAGGAAGTAACTTATTATTTGAGGCAGCCAACATGATCTGCCAAAGTCATTTTGAATGGGAATCAGCAGATTGATAAGACAAGGAAACATCCCCATTGCAGAAGCCTGCCTGTGACTCCAAGAGACAAAGGAGACAGCAAATGTGGCCCTGAAGTCAAGTCACAGCTTTACCCTCTTTAACCTCACCAACTGGGCCAGAATCAATTCCAGCTGCTATACACCAGATCAATGACAACAACCAATGTCAGCTAAAGTCACCCAGAACTGAGCTTCACAAATAGCAGAGAATGGTGCACAAACTCATCTCTTGATCACACCCCCCAGAAAGCATTTAGTGAGTAAGAATACACCAAAATACAATCTTCAACTTAATACAACTAGTACAACACCACCATACCACAAAAATAACATATGAGACAGAGTAGTTTAAAGAAAAGATCAACAGGAAGAGCTTGAAATGTTTTTGAGGAGAATGATATTTAGGTCCCTCCAAATTATACAGGATTGCTATGAGTGGAAATACACTTAACAGTACCTAATAAAAAGAGCAACAAAATTACTGGCATAAAAGTTGAGGAAAGCAAGTAAGAATTCATAAAAGTGCTACAGGGTTACTCAAACAAAATAGATAAATTGTTGTAGATAATTGTTGTTGTTAGGTACCATCAAGTTGGTACCGATCATAGCGACCTTATGCACAGCAGAACGAAACACTGCCTGATCCTGGGCCAACCTCACTACTGTTGCCACACTTGAGTCCATCCATGCTGCTACTTGGCCAATCCATCTTGTTGGGGGACTTCCTCTTTTTCTCTGAGCATCCACCATACAAAACATGATATCGTTCTCCAGCAACTGGTCCCTCCTGACAATATGTCTGAAGTATGAGAGATAAAGTTTGGCCATCTTGGCCTCCAAGAAGCATTCTGGCTGTACTTCTTCCAAAATGGATCTATTGGTTCTT
>NW_006408563.1:18969883-18981128 GCF_000296735.1 Chrysochloris asiatica | reverse complement strand
TTTTTGTTTCCTTGACATTGAGATGTAATCCATACAGAAAGCTGTGCTCTTTGATCTTCATCAGTAAACGTTTTAAGTTCTCTTCACTTTCACAAGCAAGGTCATGTAATCTGCATATCGCAGGTTGTTAATGAGTCTTCCTCCAATACTGATGCCACATTTTTCTTCATACAACCCAGCTTCTCAGATTATTTGCTCAGTATACAGGTTGAATAAGTATGGTGAAAGAATGCAATCTTGTCGCACAAGTTTCTTAATTTTAAACCATTCAGTGTTCCCATGTTCTATTCAAACAACTGCCACTTGGTTCATGTACAGATTCCTCATGAGCACAATTAAATGTACTGGAATACTCATATTTTACAATGTTGTCCATAGCTTGTCATGATCCACACAATCGAAAGCCTTTGCATAGTCAATAAGGCATAGGTAAACAACTTTCTAATATACTCTGCTTTCAGCCAAGATCCATCGGACATCAGCAATGATATTCCTTGTTCCATGGCCTCTTCTGAATCTGGCTTGAACCTCTGGAATTTCCCTGTCAATGTATGCTTGCAGTCATTTCTGTATTACCTTTAGTAAAACTTTAAACACATGGGAGATAATAACAAAACTAAAAACAGAAATCCAGAAGATTAATACAAGATATAAGAAATGGAAAATATATTGAAAGGTCAAAGGAGTAGAATTGAATCAATGGAAACTAGAATTTGTGGATTGGAAGATAAACCACTCAATATCAGTAAGTTAGAAGCAATCAGAAAAAAAAGAAATCCAAAGTAAGCATAACATTCATGTGGGACAATGTGAAGAGGAGTAACCTCTGAGTGATCAGAAATCCCCAACAGGAAGAGACAAAGAAAACCACAGAAAAGATAGTCAAAGATCTGTTCATAGAAAATTTCTCTAATATCATTCAAGACGAAAAGATAAGCATTCAATAAGCTGAAAAAAACCCAGGCAGAATAGACCCCAAAAGAAAATCAAGACATATAATCAAACTTTCCAAAATCCAAGACAAGAAAAGAACCCTGAAAACTTGGGAAAACATAAATATTACCTACAAATGAATACCAATAAAATTAAGCCCTAATTTTTTAGCAGAAAGCATGCAGGCAAGAAGATAATGGAGATATATATACAAAACTCTGAAAGAAAAATATTGCCAAACAAGAATCATATACCCAGCAAAGCTGTCCCTCTAATATGAGCACAAAATTAAAACATTTCCAAAAATCAGGAATTAAAGGAATTTGTAAAAAATACAACCAACTCTCCAAAATATACTAAACGAAGTTCTTTGGACTGAGAACTAACATCAACAGACAACAACCAGAGACTGATGTACCTAGCAATACCAACCGGAATTCAGTAGTAGAACAAACTACAAGAATTAAAATAGGGAATCTGAGGTGTAAATCAATGATCAGGACAATTACCAAGCAAAGGGATGGAAAAGTATAATTACAGAGATCTAGGTGGTGACAAGGTCAGTAATATTTCAAGATAAAGTAGACTGTTTAAAATTGGGAACCACATTAAATGAGTACAGAATAACCTCAAAGAAACTCAATACACCTTCATATCAAATCAAGAAAAGGAAAATCCATGAATTTTATAAACATTAAAATTATGAAGATATTAACAAGAAAAAGCAAACAAAAAATGAATTCAGCACAGGAAAGCATTAAGAACAAAGAAACAAGAAGCAACACAAGATAACACACAGCAAAATGACTGCCATAAATTCAAAGCTGTCGATAATTACACTGATGACCATGGATTAAATGAACCAGTCAAGAGACATAAATTAGCAGAATGGATAAGGAAACAGAATCCTTCAATATGGTGTCTGTAAGAGACACAGCTTACACACAAAGACAAACATAGATTAAAAATTAAAGGAGGGAAATATATCAAGCTAATTGCAGTTAAAAAAACAAGCAGGAGTGGCAATATCAATCTCTGATAAAATAAACTTTTAGGCAAAAACCAGCATAAAAGACAAAGAAGGACATTATCTCATGATTTGAATGTAAATTGAACAAGACAACATATATCTAAGTATATATACTGACAATTAAAAAGCCTCATAATACATAAATCAAACTTTAATATAATTGAAGAAATAGACAACTCTACAATAATAGTAGTTGTTGTAGTTAAAAGTCGCCAAGTTGGACCTGACCCATAGCGACTGTGTATAGGATTTTCAAGAAGGAAGCAACTTGTAGGTTTGAACTGCCAACATTGTTATTCAAACTGACATTGCAGTGTATTATCCTGCAGTATTACATCAGGACTCTACCATAACAGCAAGAGACTTTAACACAACAATTTTGAAAAAAGACAGAACAATCAGAAAGAAACTAAACAAAGACAGAAAGAAACTAAACAACACATCAATAAATTTGACTTCAAGGATTTGTAAAGAGCACTCAACCCAACAACAGCACAACACACATTTTTTTCCAGTGAATAAACAAGTCTCATAAAATTTTCAAACATCAACATTCTACAAGCCATCTTGTCAAATCAACAATTGGAAGATCAAGGTAATAAAAATCAAATACATAGAAGTTGAATAACATCCTAATTAAAAACTAGTGGGTTGGGCCCACGTGTTGTTGACCGTCCAAACCATAGGCTCTGAGGATCAGACTTTAGCCACCTAGTAGACAAAGCAAACTGTCCCTCATCTGATTATTCAGTAATGTTTGTTAGTAATCTCATACATGAGCCCTGGATACACACAGACAAATGTAAAAACCTTCCCTAAAAGCCGAGACTGTAAATTCCAAAAAGGCAAATTCCTCCCCAACCCCCTCCCCCCCCAAAAAAAAAAGCAAAAGAGGATAGAGAGAAACACTGTTAACTGATGATATATGGAGGGGATAATAATCAATGTAAAGAAACAAGCTATACGAATGGTTGAATGTGAAGCTGATGATGTGCTCTGTAAACTTTCACTCAATCCAAAATAAAAACATTTAATTTAAAAAAAAAAAAGAGAGAGAGAGACCATGAAAAAAAAAACTAAAACTAAAACTAGTGGGTTATGGAACATTTTTTTTTTTTTAATACAATTAAAAAAAAAAAATCCTAGAAACAAATTAAAACAAAACATAACATACCAAAATCTTTGGGACACAGCAAAAGCAGTGCCAAGAGGACAATATATAGCAATAAACACAGATGTTCAAAAATATGAAAGAACTCAAATCAATACATTAACACACCTCCAACAATTAGAAAAACACAATCAAAGCAAGAATACAGTCAATAGAAGAAAAGAAATAATAAAGAATAGAGTAAGTGAATTAGAAAATAAAAACAAAAGAGAGAATAAACAAGAGGTTCTTTGAAAGATTAATAAAATCAATAAACCATTGCCAAATCTAACAGAAGAAAAGCGGATGAAACACAACACACACAAGTAGCTGTATGGGTGGTGTCACAACAAAAGCAATGAAAATAAAAAGAGTATATAATAGCAGAATAATATGAAGAACTGTACTCTAATAAATTTAAAGAAATGGAGACATTTTTATAATAATACGACCTACCTAAACTAACACAGGGTGAAGTGGAAAATGTATACAGAGCTTAACAAAAGAAGAAACTGATCATATTAGTAAATTAACTCCCAACAAAAAAAAGTCCATGCCCAGAGGGCATTGCTTGTGAATTTTACCAAACATTCAGAGAAGAGCTGACATCAATTTTACTTAAACTATTCCAGAATATAGAAAAGGATGGAAAACTTCCAAATATATTTCATGAAGCAAGCATATATAACCCTCAAACCAAAACTAGGCAAGGAATTACTACACTGAAAAAGAAAATTATAGACCAATATTGCTCATGAACATAGATACAAAAATTCTCAATAAAATCTTAACTAAAATTATTTGACAACATATCAAAAAATAACATATCATGGCCAATTGGGATTGATTCCAGGGATAGAAGAGTGGCTCATTACTAGAAAATATAAACAATTCCACATAATGCAGCATATGTTGCTGTTGTTAAGTGCCGTTGAGTTGGTTCCAACCCATAGGGTTTCCGAGGCTATAAATCTTTAAGGCAACAGAAAGCCTCATCTTTCTCCCTTGGAGTGGCTAGTAGTTTTGAATTGCTGACCTTAAAGTTCACAGCCCAATTCGTAACCACTACGCTACCAGAGCTCCTTATGCAGCATATAGATAAGAAAAGTAAGAATAAGTACCACGTGATCTTATTGATTAATGTCAAAAAATCATTTGACATGATCAATGACTTCCTTGATAAAAACACTCAACATAATGGGAATTGAAGGGAATTCCTCAACATAATTAAGAAGATGTATATATAAATCCAACAGCCAGAATTAATCTCAATGGAGAGAAACTGAAAATATTCCCTTTGTGAACAGGAACTAATCAATGATGCTCTTTGTCATCATTTCTATTCAATATTGTGTTAGAATTCCTAACCAGAGTTATAAGGCAATATTGGGAAATTAAAGCCACATAATTTGGCAAAGAAAATTGGCTCTCTATTTGCAGATGATATGATCTTATACATAGAAAATTTCAGAGACTCAGCAAGAAAATTATTAGAACTCATTGCAATATTCAGCAAAGTGGTGGCATGGTGTAAGATTAATTTACCAGTGTTAGTTGGATTTTTCTATATTAAAAAAAAAACAAAACTGAAAAGTATATTAGGAAAACAACAGCATTTACAATAGCCACTGAAAAGATGAAATACTTAGGAATAATTCTAAATAGAGAAATAAAAGTCCTATAGAAAGAAAACTATAAAACACTACTACAAGAAACCAAAAGAGATTTACAAAAATGAAAGACTGTGCAATGCTTATGGATAGGAAGATTTAACATTGTGAAATGTCAATACTAGCCAAAGCCATCTTTAGATATAAGATAACCCCAATTCAGATTCCCAACATCATTCTTTAAAAAGAAGGAAAAAATGATCTCAAACCTTATTTGGACAGGAAAGAGTTTTCAGATAAGCAAAATACTTTATAAGAAGAACAAAGTTGGAGGTTTCTCACTCCCTGATACAAAAAATGACTACACAGTCACTATGGTCAAACCAGCCTGGTAATGGTACATCAACAGATACACTGATCAGTGGAACAGAATTGAGAACCCAGAAGTAAATCCATCCACATACAGTCCATTGGTCTTTGACAAAGGGCCAAAACACATTAAATGTGGAAGAGATAGTTTCTTCAACAAACGGCAAAACTGGAAATTCATTTGAAGAAGAATTAAACAAGACACATACCTCACAACATATACAAAAATAAACTCAACAGGGATTAAAGACCTAAATGAAAACCTAGAACTATAAAAAACACCAATGTGAAAAATTGGGATACACTTAGGGATTCTAATACATGGCAAAACACAGTGTTAAACGTTATAAAAAATGCTCAAACAGTAGATGAAAACATAGATGATGGGAACCTCCTAAAAGTTAGAAACTTATGTGCATCAATAGATTTCGACAAAAGAGTATAAAGGGACCCCACAGTCTAGGAATTTTTTTTTGTTGCAATGACATATCAGACAAGGAACTAATATGTGAAATTTATAGAAAACGACTAAACCTCTACAAGAAAAAGACAAACAACCCAATTTAAAAATTGGCATAGCACATGAACAATGAAGACATACAGGCAGGCCATGAATATAAGAAGAAATGTCATGATCATTAGTCATTACAGAGATGCAAATGAAAATGACAATGATATATCATCTCATGCCAGCATAAACGGTGAAATTTTAAAAACAGAAAACAAATGCTGGATAGGTTATAGAGAGACTGGGACACTCCTCACATTGCTGGTGGGACAGTAAAATCATTCTACCACTCTGGAGAATGGTATTACTATTCCTGAGAAAATTGGAAATAGAAATACCTTATGATTTAGCAATCCCTCTAATTGGTATATATCCATAAGAAATATGAACCAGGATACAAGTAGATATACGCACACTAGTGTTCATCGCAGCACTATTCACAATAGCAAAAAGATGGAGGCAACCTAAATATACACCCACAGAAGATTGGATAAACAAATTTTGGTACACACAAACAATGGAATACTATACTTGGAGGATATTATGCTAAATAAAATTAATTAGAACAAAAGGACAAATATTATATTAAAACATTATTTTAAAAGCTTAAGAAAAGGGGTCCAGATTAAAAGAAACATTCTTTGATGGTCACAAGGAGTGAGAGGGAGGGGGAAAGAATTTACAGGCTAAAGGATAGACACATGTTGGCTTGGGTGACAGGGTGGCAACATACAAGAAGGGAAATGGCAATATACAAGAAGAGGTAGGGTGGGAGAATAATAATGAAAATGGATGAATACCCAGGGAGGTATGCATGGGTGAAAGGGGATAAATGTAAATAGTGATATACGTACAATTCTGAAACACGGTGTTCTGCCCATAAATATGTAGATTGAGACATAGGCTGAATGGGTAAGGAAGGAAGAGTTAGACATAGATACTTTTATATCCCACAGACATATAAGAGTTTGAAAGAGAAAAAAATGAAACATTCTTTGGTGGTTGCTAGGAATGGGAGGGAAAGGAATGTAGTTCACTTATAATAGGATAGATACATGCCGACTTAGATAATGCTGTTGCTGCTGTGTGCCATGGAGTCAGTTTCGAATCATAGAGACCCTGTGCAGGGTTTCTGAGGCTGTGAATCTTTACGGGAGCAGAAAGCCTCATCTTTCTCCCACAGAACAGATGGTAGTTTCGAACTGCTGACCTTGCAGTTCACAGCCCGATTCGTAGCCACTACTGTAATATACAAGAAAGTGAAGGGCAATATGCAAGAAGAGGGAGGTTGGTAGAAATATGAAGACAGGTGAAGACAAGTTGGTATACAAGGGCTAAAGGGGATAGAGATAAGTAATGAGATATAGATAGATAGATAGATAGATAGATAGATAGATAGATAGATAGATAGATAGATAGATATAGATGCTGTTGTTGTTGTTATACGCCATGGAGTCGGTTCTGACTCATAGCGACCCTGTACAGGGTTTCAGAGGCTGTAAACCTTTATAGGAGTAGAAAGCCTCATCTTTCTTCCACGGAACAGCTGGTAGTTTCAAACTGCTGACCTTGTGGTTCATAGATAGATAGATAGATAGATAGATAGATAGATAGATAGATAGATAGATAGACAGATAGATATAGATATATACACACAACCTTGGAACATACATGCTCTGTGATTAGAAACATGGACAAAGACACATGTTCAATGATTATGGGAAGAAGAGGGAATGTGTGTGAACTTCTTAAATATTATCAAACATCTTATGGTAACGAGTAGCTGAGCCCGGGGACTCAGGACCATAGTCTCAGGGGACACCAAGGTCAACTGGCATAACAGTCCACAAAGACAATATTCTACATCCTATTTTGGTGAGTAGTATCTGGGATATTAAAAGCTCTTGGGTGGTCATCTAAGGTGCAGTTATTGATCTTTCCATGTCTGGAAGAAAGAAGAATGGTGAGAATTGGAGGTGCTTGGAATCAACTAGTCCAATTGACTAATGGCACATGTGCACATCAGTATCCATGACCCTAGGACCAGAAAAACAAAATGGTGCCTAGCTACCACTACCAACTGCTCTGAACAGAATCACATTAGAAGGTCTGGATCGAGCGGCATAATGTGTGAAACAAACTGAAGATTATTTTTAAAAAGAGAAAGAGACCCTGCTTACAGCCAGAAAGAGACTAGACGAACCTAAGACTGTGGTTCTCAACCATCCTTGAGGTCTGGAAAAGAACACACCCTCTTTCAGCTAAGCAATAGACAGGTATATAGGGGGAACAACTTTCAGTCAAGCAGTAGATAGGTATATAAGGGGAATGACATTAGTAAGATATGCTCCCTAGGAATGATGGAATGGTAAATCATTCAAAATCAAAGGGGCAACATGTATCTAAGGACAATAGAGAGAAGGGGTGGAGGTAAGGTGGATGGAAGGGAGATAGAAGCCACAGGGAGGAAGTGGATAACTGTTTTTCCATGGAGGGGATAGCAATCATTAAGATGAAGCAGAGTGTATTATTTGTTGAATGTAAAACTGATGATCTTGTCTGTAATCATTCAATTCACAATAAAAAGTATACACAAAAAAATTAATTAACTAATACATAAATATGGTAAGACTGTGTTTAGCTTTGTAAGAAATTGTCAAACTTTCTTCCAATCTGATTGTACCATTTTGCATTCTTACCAGCAATGAACAAGAGTCCTTCTTGTTCCATATCCTTCTGAGCATTTTTTGTGGTTCAGTAAATATGTGAAAATCTATTATATGCCAGACTAACATTGGGATACACTAAATATCATGGGAACAAATAACACAATATATGCTCCTTACCTCTGAATGTTGATAGACATGTAAAAAATAATCAACATTGGATGTAGAATGCAATATGAAGGGACTTCAACACATTCATGGAAAAAATCCGGTTATCTTTACATTCCATTTTCCACAAACCTTTTGAAGGTCCCTTGTATGTGTATGGAAATAATAGAGAAGCAAAAGGGAATTCAAAACTGAGGGGGATTGGATCATCAATCTAAATCCAATTATAACGTTCCTATTTGAGAAAAAATGTGAAAGAAATGAGGAAAGGATCAATCCTCAAAGATCATGGCTGACACAATGGCTCGAAACCCATGCATTAATATCCTTTACTTCTATTCATTTTACATGTTAAGTGCCACCGAGTCAGTTCTGACCCATACTGACCCTTTATAGGGTTTCCGAGAAGCAACTGGTGAGCTTGAACGAACCACTGACCTTGTGGTTCAAACCGACTTTGCAGTCCAGTGCATTAATCCACACCACCATTGTTATTTAGAGATTTGTGCTACAGTATTCCTGTGTGCAATAAACAAAAATGTGTTGAAATAATATTTGATGCAAATACTCATATATCCCAGAAGTCTTTCTTTGTTAACATTAATTATGAAATGTTTATACTACTAGGCACCTAGCAGTAAACACCTCTTAAAGATTTACAGATTATCATGTTCAATTAATTTGTATTTCTTAATGAAGTTATTGACAGCTTACTTTTTGATATATCAAGTTTTAACCACAAAAGAAATGGAGGGTACTTGTAAGAACACAGAAAAGAAAAGCGTGACAAGTATATAGAACCACTAAGATAAAAACAATCATTAAGGAGTAAGGAGATTGAGAAAACTACAAAATAAGTCTAGAGTCAGAGTTTAATTGATCAATTCACCACCATCATGCCCCTTGCCCTATCTATGCATGTTTATGAACAAGTGTTTAGCCCACTTTTGTATCTAAGTCATTAATTATAGGGAAAAAATTAAGATTTGTGTTTCCTTTAAATAAAGAAAGCCAACTATTAAGACTGATTCATTCACTAAATGCTTTATGCATTTTGTAGTTAAAGTGCTTACATTATAAAAATATAAAAACCAAGTATTTAACCTTTGTTGTTGTTGTTGTTGTTAAGTGCTGTCAAGTTGGTTCTGACTCATAGCGACCCTGTATAGGGTTTCTGAGGAACAACTGGTGAGCTTGAACCTCAGCCGACTTGGTAGCCCAGTGCATTAACCCACAGCGCTATACCAGTACTCCACACTGGAGGTGGTGTGCTATGGAGTCAGTTCCAACTCACAGTGACCCTGTATAGGGTTTCTGAGGCTATAAATCTTTATGGGAGCAGAAGCAAGCAGACCACTTGGTTGTTTCACACTGCTGACCTTCAGGTTAGCAGCCCAACTCCTAACCACTGAGCAACCAGAGCTCCTTATTTAATCATTGCTGTTGTTGTTGTTAAGTGCCATCGAGTCGATTCCAACTGATACCCACTCTGTGTAGGGTTTCCAAGGAGCAACTGGTGAGCTTGAACCACTGACCTTGCAGTTCAAACAACTTTGCAGCCTGATGCCTTTGCCCATTTCATCATTGGAAGGAAGTAAAATATGGGAAAACAATAAATTCACAGTTTAAATTTGTGAAAGTAAACCAAAGCTATGATTCTAAAACTTGTAGTTGTCTTGGAAGCAACCCATTAACACTCAGAGTCATGGAATCTGTACGACAGAAGAAGGAGGAGGCCAGGGTTCAAAAGCAATGCCGTTTTTACTGATACTGAGGTCTCAGAGAAATGTCTCCTTTAGGATACTGTTCAGAGAAAGCTGCTCTATAGATTGAATGATGTCCTCAATAACATTTGACACAAAAGGATCTCTAGCAAAGTTCTTATGAGGCTTTTCTTTTCATTTTTTTAAATGCCTACAAGATAAGCTGGTAGCAAAATGGCCCAAATTCAATTCAGTAAAAGCAATTTTACAAGGGTCCAAACAGTGCCATCTAAGTCTATAGCTCCCTGGTGTTCTCAAATCCAGATTTAGTCCATGAGATGTAAGAGAAAGCAACTTGTAGGTTTATAGAAGGCACACATCACCATGGTAGGAATGTCTTTATTTCTAAAATTTCAGAATTAAATTTTTAAAAGTAATTCCTCAAATTAAACTTCGAAAGTATAAATACCATACTTCTAAAACTGTCACCCAGAGTGAAGATTTAATGATCAGTTCCCCCAAAATGGGAATGACCACGGGAATTTCCTGTTTTCATTTCTGCCCCTGGACCCTTGAGACCAGAACAATAGTAGCATTTTTATCTGCCTGTATTCTCTATCTAGGTTGTTGTTGTTGTTAAGTGCTGTCGAGTCTATTTGGACCCATAGCGACCTTGTATTGGGTTTCCAAGGAACAGCTGGTGAGCTTGAACCACTGACCTTGCAGTTCAAAAGACTTTGCAGTCTGACTCATTAGCCCACAGCGCCACACCAGGACTCACAAAGGCCATATTAAGAAAATGAAGATAGCACTATATTTATTTTTTTCACTTCAGGGCAGTATGTAAAAATGGCAAATCTTTTAATCACAGGGAAAAAACGCTCTTCGACAAACTTTTTAGGTGTTCCTTTCCCGGGAATAAACTAAAAGTAATATGAAGGAAACATTGTAAATAATGCAATTACACAGTTGTTATTGTTGTTAAGTGCCATCAAGTCGTTTCCAACCCATAGCAACCCTGTATAGGGTTTCTGAGGAGCAGTTGGTGAGCTTGAACTGCCGATCTTTCAGTTTCAACGGCTTTGCAGTCTGGTGCATTAACGCACAG
>NW_006408563.1:18968528-18969313 GCF_000296735.1 Chrysochloris asiatica | reverse complement strand
ACATAAGGACATACAATACCTAGTGGAGGTTTCCCTGGCAACAATACTTTTTGGTTTATTTTATGATTTCATTCACCATTCTATCACTTCACTGAAAAGCAGAACAATAGACAGACGGAGATATTAAGTACTATCCATAAACTAGAGAGTAACCTATATCGAGGAGTGCTAAAATTAATTTCAAGTAGCTTAACATGTCTTTGCATAGTTTTCGTTTAATAATCTTTCCTGTTGCCATGTCTTCTTGGAGACAGAATTCCTTAGCACAGTAATCAATTATATATATAATATATACTATGTTGAGGGATTTTTTTTTTCCATAGTCAATTTATATAGCTGTTAAGGTATCAAAATGTTCATTGTCTGTGTCATTTGAGAATTTCATATAAAATTGATTATATTCGTCTGAATTACAACAAAAACAAAATTAGAATAAAACTGAAGACCTTTTATATTAGAAAAAAAATAATAAATTCTTAATCTAAAATCATCAGATTTGATTTTATTGTTGACTGAACCACTATTATAAGAGTTTTCAGTAGACAAATCTGCAAAGCTTTACAAGTTTACATGAACACACATGCAGGAGTCCTGGTGTGGCACTGTGGGTTAATGCACTAGACTGCAAAGTCAGTTTGAACCACAAGGTCAGTGATTCAAGCTTACCAGTTGCTCCTCGGCAAGCCTATACAGGGTCACTATGGGTCAGAATGTACTCGACGGCACTTAACAACATATATTTGTTGTTGTTGTTAAGTGTTGTTGAGTTGGTTCCGACCCATAGC
>NW_006408563.1:18965400-18966418 GCF_000296735.1 Chrysochloris asiatica | reverse complement strand
GGCTGTGAATCTTTATGGGAGCAGAAAGCATCATCTTTCTCTCACGGAACAGCTGGTAGTTTTGATCTGCTGACCTTAAGGTTCACAGCCCGATTCATAACCACTATGCTATCAGAACTCCTTACAGCATTTTTTTCTAATTTTGAGTTGTGCCCCATCAGTAAATTAAGGTGCTGAAAGTTTTGCTCCATCCATGTTATTAACATCAACTCTACTTTGAGGAGGCAGTTCTTCTGCTGTCATATTCTCCATGCTTTATAACCTAGGGGTGCATCCTCTGGGACTATATCAGACAGTGCTCTGCTGCTATTCATAACATTTTCAGTGGTTCACCATCCAGAAGTGTCTGCCTCTCCTTCTTCCTAGTCTGTCTTAGTCTGAAAGCTCCATTGAAATCTGTCTACTGTGGGTGACCTTTCTGGTATTTCAAATACCAGTGGCATAGCTTCCAGCATCACAGCCACAACTACAACAGACAAGTTATGGTTCTACATGGACTAAATGATCATCAATTAATCAATACAAATAACTTAAACAACTCTCCATTTATACTAACTGACATTTAAATTTTATAGTTTTTCTTGAATATTTTAACTCTGTGCGTTTTCAATTAATATGAAAACCAAAATCTGCCTCTCTAAAATCTAAAAGGATTTCATTCACTTGGAAATGCTAGATTTAGATTTTTAAATTACTTTTCATACTGCACTATATATACGTGTACAGATACAGATATAGATAAGTATTATTGTTGTTGTTAATGCCATTGAGTTGAGTTGATTCCAGCTCATAGTGACTTTATGAGTATAGGGTTTCCAAGAGGTAGCTGGTGAGTTGAGCCGCCAACCTTGTGGTTTAAATCAACCAGTGCTGTATTCATAATGCCACACCAGGACTCCACAGATAGGTATTGTTGTTGTTTTCATTGTTGTTAAGGGCAGTGTAGTCTGTTCCAACCAACAGCAACCCTGTATAGGATTTCCGAGGAGTGGCTGGTGAGCTTGAAATGCTGACCTTG
>NW_006408563.1:18961186-18963410 GCF_000296735.1 Chrysochloris asiatica | reverse complement strand
GTGCTGGACTGCAAAGTCAGTTTGAACCACAAGGTCTGTGGTTCAAGCTCACCAGCCACTCCTTGGAAACCCTATACAGGGTCTCTATGGGTAGGAGCTGACTTGATAGTACTTAACAACAACAACAATGATGCTATGTGTTTACTAATCATATTAGTTTGAATATTCATATACTTCAAGACAGGTATTTGCTCAGATTCCTCAAAGAATATATACTGTGTTGTTGTTGTTGTTGTTGTCGTTAAGTGCTGTCGCGTCGATTCCGACCCATAGCGAACCTGTATGGGGTTTCCGAGGAGCAGTTGGTGAGCTTGAACTGGCAACTTTGCAGTTCAAATGGCTTTGCAGACTGAAATAAAAATATATATGACTTCTCATCTTAAGATTTTCAAATAATGAATATTTCACTTACATAGATATACCACAAACCTTTCCTGTATAAGGTAGCATTTAAAATCAAAGATTTTGTGATCAGTGTTATATTGAAACTTAAGCCTTGGTGTGATGCCATAAGATAAGCTCTGTTCTGTTAACTGTGCTAACCACGAGGTCAGCCATTCAAACCCAGCAGTCACTCTTGGAAACCCTATACAGGGTCACTGTGAATCGGACCTGTTGTAAAGCATGCAATAACAACAACCTATTGAATGTGTGCGTATGAACTTTAGGAAAATGAAAAATATAATAGCTACTATATAAATTGTTTTAAGGATAAAAATAATATTTATATAAGTCTTTAAAGTATTGACTATCACATAGAAAGTTTATAACAAAGATAGCTATTATTATTAATAGAATTGCTACATTCTTTCCATTTCAAAAATCCTCTTTCCTTTCTTGAGTGTTTAAATATAAGGTAAACAATTCAAATTAAATATGTTAGAAATTAGATTTTAGTATTTAAATGTATTCAGATTTTAATATATAATTTATGAATTAAACATGTGAACTATTTATTTTCTTACATAAGAAATACTGTATTGGTAAAGATTTTCAGTGTTGGGGAAGAAAATTATAAAAATGCTATGGGAAAAACTGGAAGATACCTGTGTATTTGATTAAACTTGAAGTACTATTAAGAATTCACGATTTTAGATAGAAGATAGATAGCTGGATATATATATATATATATATATATATATATATATATATATATATATATATATATATATATGCATACACTCTAGATTTATGAGGGTGAGTCATAAAGTATTGCTGCTAGTATTCTAGTTCATAATGCATGAGTTTATTAAAAACAGTATGTGTCTCTGTAATCAGTGGCTCACTGCAATCAAGTTTTCTCAATAACACACTTGATTTCATCTCATTAATGTGCCTTCAAACAAACAAACAAAAGGACCAATCAAAACAGTGACTTCTAAGGGGATGTCTGTACCAGAAGGTTATGAAAACTTTGTTTGAGGAATTCAAAGGAGTCATCTTGACAAATTTTTTAAAGGACAAGGATTTGTTAAGGAGGAAAGCTGCATTGGTGATTTAAAAAAAAGCAAAAATGTTGCGCAGATTATTTCTTAATTTTTTTTTACTCAATGCACTTGGTAATTCTTAAAGTATAGCAAGTGGTGGTCTACAATAACATTACCCTATCTGGTAGCATAGTGGTTACAAATTGGGATGCAAACCTTAAGGTTGGCAGTTTGAAAGTACCAGCTGTTCTGGGGAAGAAAGATGAGGCTTTCTGCTCCTGTAAAGACTTATAGCCTCGGAAACCCTATACAGAGTCACTATGAGTCAGAACCGACTCCATGGTACTTAACAGCAAATCCACCCTAAAACCCTGATCTTGTCCCTTTAGACTTCTTTTTGCTCCCCAAACTCAAAGAGTATATCAAATTTAGTACAATTTGAGTCTCTCAACTTTGTCAAAGCTGCCATTTTGATGCTTGCACATTAAAATACACAGGATTCTTCAGGGAAGAGAGATGGAAAGACCACTTTCCGAACTGTATAGACCTAATGGAGGATATATTGAAAAACAACATGTTTTGGTATTTTAGTTTAATAAAGTTTTTTAAGATTTTGTAAAGTCAAATATTATAACAAAATGCACAAAGAGCTGGAGTTAGAAAACAAAAGTAATGAATTTAGTCAGCATTTCTCAATCTGAGTGAATTGAAGAAAAAATTCAGGCCTTGACCTGCATTATTGAAGGATTCTCTGGGCAAATTATTGAATGATGAAGAAAGCATCAAAAAAAAAAAAA
>NW_006408563.1:18955359-18960396 GCF_000296735.1 Chrysochloris asiatica | reverse complement strand
TCATTAACAACCTGCAATATGCAGATGATACAATCTTGCTTGGTGAAAGTGAAGAGTTCTTAAAATACTTACTGATGAAGACCAAAAACCACAGACTTCAGCATGGATTGCATCTCAATGTAAAGAAACCAAAAATCCTCCCCACTTTACCAATAAACAACATTCTTATAATTGGAGAAAAGATTGAAATTGTTCAAGAGATCATTTTTCTTGGATCAACTACTAGCACTCATGTAAGCAGCAGCCAAGAAATCAAACGATGTATTTCATTAGGCAAATCTGATGCACAAGACCTCTTTTAAGTGTTGTAGATCAAAGATGTCAGATTGAGGACTAAGGTGCAGCTGACTCAAGCCATAATACTTTCAATAAGCACATATCATGCGAAAGTTGGATAGTGAATAAGGAAGACCATAAAAGAATTGATACATTTGAGTTACAGTGTTAGAGGAGAAAATTTAAATGTATCATTGGCCTCCAAAGGAACAAATAGATCTGTGTTGAATGAAATACAACCAGAGGGCTCCTTGGAAGCCAGGATGGCCAGACTTCATCTCTCATACTTTGGACATATTGTCAGGAAGGACCAGTCACTGGAGAAGGATATCATGTTTTGTAAGGTGGGGGGTAGGAGAAAAAGGAGAAGACCCCAGCAAGGTGCACTGGCAAAGTGGCAGCATCAATGAGCTCAAGTGTAGCAATGATTGTGAGGCTGGCTGAGGACAGAGCAGTGTTTCGTTCTTTTGTGTATAGGTTTGCTCTGAGTCAGTACCTGCTCGATGGCACCTAACAACAACAACAGCAACAAGATTTTGTATCAATACTTTTTGAATTACCCTTGTATGTATTATTTTAACTTTTGTCTACTCTAAGGGACATCCTAGATGAAATGACATCTCAGTAACAATGAGCACATCTAGCATGCAAGTCTTGGTTTCTAAATGCCATGTTTTCTTATTTGTTGTTGTTGTGAGCTGTTGAGTCAGTTCTGACTCATAGCAATCCTGTATACCATTCTGAAAACAACTGGTAAGTTTTAACTGCCTTGGTTTGCTAGTCCAATGCTTATTATACAGCGCCACACCAGGGTTCTGTTATTTCCATTTCTTCATAAAGGGATATAAAATCCTTAGGAGAAAAAAAAAATACAGGAAAAGTAAAATTGAGCCTGGAAAAATGTCATGCCTTAACAAGTAAAGAAATGTCCTTGTATGGCATTGAAAGATAAACATTGGCCTGCTAACCATAAGCTTGGAAGTTCAAACCCAACAGTCATTCTTCAGGGACAGGGTCCCTGGTGTGGCATTGTGGGTTAATATGCTGGACTACAAAGTCGGTTTGAACCTCAAGGTCCAAGTATTCAAATCATCAGCCCCTCCACAGAAACCTTATACAGGGTTGCTATGAGTCAGAATCAAATTGACATTGATGGTACTTGACAACTAGAACAATAACAAGGAGTCAATTATATTTAAATATTCATGACAATAAGCAAATAAAGTGGCCAAAGGATGATGGGGACAAATAAAGAGGACATAAATGACAATTTAAAGAACTCCTCTGAACAAAGCTTGGAAATTTTAAATAATAAAATTAGTAATGAAGGAATTAAAGTTAACTCATTAAATAAAATTACAATTGATGAGTCCTTGTTGATATAAGCAGAGTTCTGGTGTGGCACTGCAGTATAATACACTGGACCATAAGATCAGCTTGAACCACAAGATCAGTGGTTCTAAACCCCCCAGCCACCCCTTGGAAACCCTATACAGGGTTGCTTTGGGTCAGAACCGATTTGACAGCATTTAACAACAACAGCATTGACATAAGCAAATAAATAAACGAAAAATGTTACCTTTTAATTCTATTTTTCCTTGAACTTTTTTATATATAGGAGAGATGATTGACAATAAGGATTGAGGAATTATGTCATGTCATGACAAGCAAATGACATTTTGGTTGAGATGTTGATGATTTTTTTCTCTTTATGTTTTATGTCCAACTATCTGGAGTCCTGGTGTGGTGCTATAGGATAAGCACTGGACTACTGACTGCAAAGTCGACGATGTAAATATATCAGCCACTTCTTGGAAACTCTATACAGGTTGTTATGACTCAGAACTTAACAACAACATATGTGTCTCAAATATGTTTTTAGCAGTATACTTCCAATGATGTAGAACTACCCTATAGGGTTTCTAAGGATGTATTCTTTATGGAAACAGACTGCCATATATGTCTTCCTTGAAGTGGCTAATAGGTTTGAACTGGGTTTGAACTTCTGACCTTACGTTTAGAGGCAACCATCAGAGTGTCTTTGCCAGCTCATGTTTTAATAAACATTTGAAATGCAATTTGTCTCAATCCATAAGAAATAGTCTTGAATGTTCTTTACAGTATGAAAGTGGTGCTAATTTTTATTCAAACTAATTGAATGTTCACTTCTTTATAAGAAAACAATAAGGAAACTAAGTATTAAATGAGAATAAGGACCAATGGCTGGAAATAATGGCATAAAAATTAAAAAAAAAAAAGGAAATGAACATAATGGATGAAAATGAAAGATGGTACAAGAAAAAGAAAATAAAGGCAATTGTAGTAAAGGAAATAAAAGCCACTAGAAATATTCAGTCCTAAATACCCAAGAAGTAACTGAGTGAGTTATTGCATTATGGCATAAAGCAGAATTGCTTTTGGTGAGTAAAAACAATATTTGAAATGGTTATTTTTAAAAACAATGTCTTATTAAGAATCAAAATATAAAGCATTCAAAGGTAAAGTAACTTTAAGTAGAAAGTATATGGTTTATGATTTATGTAGAAAGTTATGGTTCTTGAATAAGCTGGGTGATTTAAAAGAACAAGCACATCAATTTCACTTTTCTGGTAAGCGAATTCTGTTTTCAGGTTGACTGATATAATAGCTTTATTTATTTATTTATGCAAAACAACCAACATAATACAGGGAAAAATGTCGTTTTCTTCTATAGTAAATTTCTTATTTTTTTTTAAACCAAGAGTTAACACAGACACACACACAAAGAAAATGGAAAAGATGACATTTATTTGAATATAAATACAAACTGTTGTTGTTAAGTGCCATTGAGTAGGTTCGGACTCATAGCAACTCTGTGTAGGGTTTCTAAGGCTTGAAATCTTCATGCGACCCGAAAGTCTCTTCTTTCTCCCACAGACTTACTGGCTGGCTCAAACCCTGGACCTTGTGGTTCACTGTCCAGTGTTTATCTTGTAGAACCACCACACTCCCAAATACTGACTAATTAAGTGTAATTTCTAGTAGTACATCATTCTTTTTTAATTTTCATTAATTTTGAAATAATTGTAGATTCACTGGATGGTCTCTTCACCTAGTTTCTCCCATTGATTTCCCCAATGTTTAAACCAGAAGAATGACTTTGCTACAATGCATGTGTATAGTGCTATGTTGTTGTTAAGTGTTGTAGAGTTGAATCCAACCCATAATGACTCTGTATAGGGTTTCTGAGGAGCAGCTGGCAACCTTGAACCACCAGCTTTGCAGTTCAAACCGACCTTGCAGTCCATAGCATTAACCCACAGCGCCACACCAGGACATCAGTTCTTTGTTAGTACAGTCACTATAAAGCCAGTGAACAAGTAGTTTGTTTCTTCCTACATCTTTATAGCTGAATGTATTAAGCTGGTGCTTTTTTTTTTTTTTTTTTTGCCAATTGTATCCATCGATCTAACCACAGACATTGAATTTAGCCATATTTATTTAGGTCTTTCCTCAGACTTACTGCCAATCCACTTGTCTTGTTGTGAGCTCTGTGCACTGGCAGTCCTTTTGCACCTCAGGATGTTTCCTTTAGCTAATTTAGCTACTGATCTTCTAATGTCTGATGTTTGGCAATAAAGTCTCAGTTGGAGTTTCCAACCAACAGCAGTTTGCTTTTAGTTTCTGAATCTGTTTTGCTATCTTAGTACCTTCCCTTTTGATTTCATGAAGAGAACTGCTTCTAGGGATACCTGAACCTGAAATGAACTGAAAACATTACAGCTTTTCAACTTGCTAGGCAGTAGAATAAAAATTCACATGAATCCAAGGGCTCCTAACAGCTGTTGCTATAAGGTGGTATTACTAAAGAATCCCAAAATAGAACAAGGCAAATACCATCCCTGGGAGGATTCTACTATGTTTTGGAGATCTCCAGCTGGAAACTTAATTGTAATTTAAATAGAGCATACAGAAACAGCTTCCCTGCATCTATTCACCATACTTTTATTGAATTGGATAATTTAATCAATAACTCACAAAAGTCTCTAATGCAATACTATGCAAAATTCCAAAAGTAGAGAAACGTTCTCTTTGCAGTCTATTACCTCTATCTTCCTACATTGCATTCTTCCAGGATATCATACTCCATTCCAATCAAATCTGTAAACACTTGAAATGTATTTTGTATTTCTGTATCAACAACCTACAGCCAAAGACCACAAGGATATACCTGGTTACACCTGATACAGCTTGATTTATTACTGATTGCAGCTAGCAAGAATTCACACAATAGGAAGGTGTGAATTAGCTCAAAAATTGAATGTTAGGACCTATTATAATACATGGGCTTTGGTTAATATGTGGGATAGTTCAAGGAAGCAGGGATTTGCCTTGAATTATCTATTTCCAGGGAGTGGGGGTAACTCTACCAGTGTTGTATTTGCTAGGTATCATCCAGTCAGTTATGACTCATAGTTATCCCTCTAGGGTTTCTGAATCTCTGGATTTTTGTGGGAGCAGAAAGCCTCAAATTTCTCCCATAGGTATATCAATAAACACCATCTATGTTGTTGCTCTTGTTAGTGCCATCAAATCAGTTCGGACACTTAGCGACCCTGTATAGGGTTTCCAAGGAGCGGGTAGTGAGTTTGAGCCACTGACATTGTAGTCTAATGCATTATCCTGCAGTGCCACATCAGGATTCCAAATGCCATCTACAGTGAGGACTAATGAGAGTAATGTTAAGGCTGTTTGAGAAAGAAACTGTAGGTGCTCTATTAG
>NW_006408563.1:18952482-18955040 GCF_000296735.1 Chrysochloris asiatica | reverse complement strand
GATTTGAACAAATTGACTTTGTGGTAAGCAATCCAGTGCTTATCCTACAATATCACACCAGTACTCCTAGATCATAGAGCATGCTTTTGAATTGCTCTTTCTCTATCAAGAATGTTAACAGAATCTTACACAGTCACATAAATTTGAAAAAAAGAGAAAGAAATCATAAGTATCCTTTACCCATTTCTTTTGCTTTCAATTCATATAAAGAAATTCCCAAAAAATAAATTAATATTTAATAACAGGATATTTGCTAATCAAATTCTATGGAGGACAGTGGTAGGTAGAAATATCTATATGGTTCTAAAAACACAACAATAAATAAAGAAATCTTGTAAATATTAGGCAAGCCTCTCCTGACCTATTAATCACTTCCCACTTAGTATTTTCCTTATATATATATATATGTGTTTGATGTATTGAAGACGGATGTTTAAAATATGCTGCAAACAAACTATAAGTTTCTTTGCTAACACTATTGTATTAAGCAAAGATAGGTCCTAGATTAAATTCAAAATGGTTCAACAGTAGAAGACCATTTATCTTATTTGATTGAAACCTGTGCGTGGTTAATAAACTGAAAAAGTAAGTAAAAGTAGGGGATACAAAAATAACAACAAAGAAAAATAAATACATATGCCTTAAAGTTTTTTTATTTCAAGTTAAAACAAATACATGTACCTTAAGATTGGTGCTTCGAGCTCACCAGCTGCTCCTTGGAAACCCTAAACAGGGTTGCTATGGGTCAGAATCAACTCAATGTCACTTAACAACAGAAACATGATAAGAGGCCAAAACTTGTATTGAGACTTATTTTGCTGATTTTCATTTCACTATTTTTTTGTTTTTATTTGTGTGTGTGTTTTTTTTACATAAAACCCATCCAAAGACTTCATCTATATTGTCTAATATAGGTTTATCATGGGCAGCAAACAATATAGCAGGTATGAAGCTGAAAAAAAGTACATCCTAAATTACAGCAGTTTATTCAGTATATTTTCAAAAGGGATTGGAAAACTTCAGTTCATCCCAAAGATCACTTAAGAGGTAAGCTGTTGCTTGTTCTATAAATGTTCACAGAGTCCACTTAATTAAGAAGACTTTTATAATGCCTATAATTATTTTTTTGAGTGCTTTCCAACCTGAGGGGCTCATTTTCCAGCACTATATCTGACAGTGTTTCTCTGCTATTCATAAGGTTTTCAGTGACTAAATATCCAGAAGTAGTTCAGCTCTCCTTCTTCCTAGTCTCTCGTTCTTCCAAGGTTTCATATGAACTTCCACAGAAGCTCCTTCCTAGGTTTCAACTTCTTCCACAGAAGCTCGTATGAAACCTGTCTACTGTGGGTGACCCTGATGATATTTAAAATGCCCATGACATAGCTTCCAGAATCACAGCACCACAAGCCACCACAGTACAACAAAGAGATGAGCAGTCAGGCTGGAAGGCACTCAAAATGTGACTGGGGAAGAGCTGCCTCCTCAAAGTAGAGTTGACCATGATGACGTGAATGCAGTAAAGGCCATTGGAGTAAAGCCCTCGGTACCTTCATTTGCTGATGGGGCACAACTCAAAATAAAGAGAAATCGCTGTAAACATTCATTAATAATTGGAACATGAAGTATAAAGTATGAATCTAGGATTTAATAAACAGTAATAATTGGAACATGAAGTATGAAGTATGAATCTAGGAAAATTGGAAATTCTAAAAAAATGAAATGGAACACAGAAACATCAATATCTTAGTCATTAGTGAGCTGAAATGGATTGGTATTGGCCATTTTGAATCTGACAACCACATGGTTTACTATACTGGGAGTGACAAACTGAAGAGGAATGATGTTGCATTCATCATCAAAAAGAACATATCCAGATCAGTCATGAGGTACAGTGCTGTCTGTGACAGGACAATATCCATACGCCTATAGGGAAGACCAGTTAATTCCACTATTATTCAAATTTACGCACAGAACACTAAAGCCAGTGAGGATGAAATAGAATAATTCTACCAACTTCTTCAATCTGAAATTGATCAAACATGCAATAAAGATGCATTGATCATTGCTGGTGATTGAAATGCAAAGCTTGGAAAGAAAGAGGAAGGATCAGTAGTTGAAAAATATGCCTTTGGTGATAAAAAATGATGCTGGAGATCACAAGATAGAATTCTTCAAAACAAATGATTTGTTCATTTCGAATATGTTCTTTAGACAGCATAAGAGACTTCACTAGAAGGAATACACAGAAATCAACTTGACCACGTCTGAGGAAATAGATGGTGGAAAAGCTCCATATCATCAGCCAAAACCAGGCCAGGGGCAGATTGTGGAACAGACTATCAGTTGCTCAAAGGCAAATTCAAACTGAAGCTGAAGAAAATGAAAACAAGTCCACAAGACCCAGAATTTGACCTTGAATATAACCCATCTGAATTTAGAGATCATCTGAAGAATAGGTTTGATGCATTGAACACTAAAGACCGAAGACCAGAAGAGTTGTGGAATGACATCAAGAACATCAAACAGAAAGAAAGCAAAAAGTCATTAAGAAGACAAGA
>NW_006408563.1:18950125-18951084 GCF_000296735.1 Chrysochloris asiatica | reverse complement strand
TTTTGTAGCAAGGAAGGGAGTCATTAATTCTCCAGTCTAGGAGCGGAGGTCTCTAGGACCATCAATGGAGAAGAGCCGAGAGCGGGACCCTACCAAGAGAAGCAGAGATGCCTGAAATGGAGACAGAGACGATGATGTGGAGTGATGAAGCGGCTGGGGACTTTGGATCCAGAGAGGGAGAGGGACTGTGGGCTGAAGACTGGGGGGAGAGGTGGAAGTATAGGGGGCAGGTTTCTAGGTTATACCCTTTGGTCGGTTGATGATGCATGGAGGGAATTGGAACCATGGCAATGAAATGATACACGATAGAATGAATGTAAAACTAAAATTCTCTTATGTAAACTACCATATAATTCACAATAAAACATTAAAAAAAAAAAGAAGATGGAAGGAATATATAAAATAATTATACCAAAAGGAAATGGTTGATGTTCAACCGTTTCAAGAGGAAGCATATGATCAAGAGCCAATGATACCGAAGGAAGAAGTCCAGGGTGCATTGGAGGAATTGGCAAAGAACAAGGTACCATGAATTGATGGAATACAGTTTGAAATCTTTCAAGAAAGTGTTGCAGCATTGAAGGCACTCACTTACCTATGCCAAGAAATTTGGAAGACAACTATCTGGCCAGCTGATTAGAAAAGATTCATATTTGTGCTCATTCCAAAGAGAGGTGACCCAAAGGATTGCATAAATCATCGGACAATCTCTTTGATATCCCATGTGAGTAAAGTTTTACTAAAGATAATACAGAAATTACTAAAAGCATACATTGACAGAGAACTCCAAGGTGTTCAAGCTTGATTCAGAAGAGGACGTGGACTGAGGGATATTATTGCTGATGTCTGATGGATCTTGGCTGAAAGCAGAGACTACCAGAAAAAATGTTTACCTGTGATTTATTGACTATGCAAAGTCTTTTGATTGTGTGGCTTATGACAAGCTATGGACAACATTG
>NW_006408563.1:18946766-18948130 GCF_000296735.1 Chrysochloris asiatica | reverse complement strand
ATATGAATAGATGTTTGTATATGCACATATGTAGAGAGAGAGTATCTAGGTGAAACAAACTGCTAGGTGCAGGGCTACTAATTGAAAAACTGTCAGTTTGAATTAACCAAGAGGCACCTTGGAAGAACAGATGACAATCAATCAGCTTCAGAAAGGTCTCAGTATGAAAACCTTATGGGGTGCAGTTCTAGTCTGCCACATATGGAGTTATCATGAGCTGGAATTGACTTGACCACTACTAATTGGTTTTATTCTACATAAATTTAATGCAAAAAGAATAGTTAATCATAGACTCCTTTATGTTTTCTCAATTGGATAATGAAGCTAATTAGAAATTTAAGTTAGCTGTATATGAGGTTTAGCGTACTTTGCTTCCTCACCTTTATCCTTAAATAATACACTGTTAATCCAGGATCGGGCAGTGTTTCCTTCTGCTTTGCATAGGGTCGCTTTGAGTCCATATCGACTCAATGGCACCTAACAACAACAACAATCTTTTTTTATTCTTCACTTATTCAAATAGCTCATTTATTTTCTTTGTTGATTACATTTTTTATTGTGTTTTCCATTTAGTCTTATCAGTTTTGAACACGATCCAGTTTCATCTCTATTTTTATCTACTACAATTATTGTCATCAAAACAGACATTCATTTTTTGTCTATTTAGTTTATCCTTGATAATTAAATATCATCTCTGAAAATTGATAGCAGCACAGAGAAAACATAAGACGTAGATATTTTGGTGGACTGGGTGATTCAAAGAATAGTCACTCTTCCTCGTGGAAGACAAAGAAAGTAATAATCAGAGGGCAAATGCCAATAACCAATAATACAGGTGAGAAAGACTTAATATTCATCTTCTAAGCATATATTTTACATTTAGCTTAATTTTTATTAATATGTTAATGCTAAGGTGTTTGTGTTTGACAAAGAATTCCCTCATGATCCCCTTTTGTTTTCTTAAAATTCACCTCAGCTTTCAAGATAGACTACTTGTTGATGTCCCAGTATTTGCCATCACATTTAATTAAAATAGAAAGTTAATGTGTAAGATTATCCTCTGTCTCTGGGGAGGTCTTCAGGAATAACATAAACATTAAAACCTGGATTAAATCTCCTTAGAGTATCACAGACACTTTATTGGTGAATATACTAAAACTACTGCTTTCCATTGTTGTTAGGTGCCTTCAGGCTAGTTCTGATGCATAGATACCCTGTAAACAACAGTACAAAACACTGCCCAGTCCTGCACCATGCTTACAATTGTTGACACATTTGAACCCATTGCTGCTGCCACTGTGTCAATTAGTTTTATTTGGGTCTTCCTGTTTTTCACTAACCCTCCAATTTCCCAAACTTGATGT
>NW_006408563.1:18942236-18945693 GCF_000296735.1 Chrysochloris asiatica | reverse complement strand
GTTGCCTCTTTGTCTCTGTACAGATTCCTCATGAGCACCATCAAGTGTTCTGGAATATCCATTCTTAGCAATGTTTTCTAAAGTTTGCTGTGATCCACATAGTTGAAAGTCTGCATAGTCAATAAGGCACAAGTAAATATCTTTCTGGTTTTCTCTGCTTTCAGTCAATATCCATCTGATATCAGCAATGATATCCCTCAATCCACATCATTTTCTGAAATATTAATTATATTATTTGATGATTTGATGGGCACAAATATGGGTCTCTTCAAATTGGTTGGCCAGGTAGTTCTTAGCATAGATGAGTGAGTGTCTCCAGGGCAACATCAATTTGTTGAAGGATTTAAATTTGTATTATGTCAATTCTTCGAGTCTTGTGTTTCTCCAATGCCTTCAGGGCAGTTTGGAATTGTCCCTTTAGTATCATTTGTTCTTGATCTTATGCTACCACTTGAAATAACTGAACAGAGATCGTCTTCTTTTGGCACCATGACTTTCTATTCTTTATGATGCTTTCTACATCTCCTTTTGATGCTTTTCTACATCGTTCCATATTTTCCCATATTGCACGTCAAGACTTGAATTTTTATTCTGTTCTTTCAATTTGAGAAATGTTGAGCTTGTTCTCCCCTTATGATTTTTGAGCTCCAACTCTGTGCTCATTTCAATATGATACTGGACCTTTTCTTCAGGAGCTGCCCTTTGAAATTTTCTGTTCAGCTGTTTTACTTCCTCATTTCTTCTAATCACTTTAGCATTTTTACACTCAAACACTAGTTTGAGAGTCTCTTCTGACATCCATTTTGATGTTTTCTTTTTAATCCTCTTTTTTAAAAGAAGTTTTGCTTTCTTCCTGTCCTGTAGAGTGTTCTTTACATGATCCACAATTCTTCTGGTCTTCATGCATTAGTGTCTAATGCATGGAATCTATTCATAAGATGGTCTCTAAATTCAGCTGGTATATATTCAAAGTCATATTTCGTGTCTGGTAGACTTGTTTTAATTTTCTTCAGCTTCAGTCTGAACTGGCATATGACCAATTGATGGAATTTTCCACAGTATGCCCCTACCCTTGTTTTGGCTGATGATATTGAGAGCTCTTCTGCCATTCTTTTCCAAAGATGTCGTCACTTCGATTCCTTTGCATGCCATCAGGTAAGGTCCACGTATAGAGTTACATTTTATGTTGTTTAAAAAGCAATTATTCATTGCAATGAATAATTTGATCTTCCAAATTTTTTCAATGTGATTTATAGTGTTATTTCTATCACTTAGGCCATATTTTCCAAATTCTGATTCTCTTTGTTTCCAGCCTCCACATTCTAGTCACTATTAATTATCATCAATACATTTTGATTGTATGTTTGATCAATTTCAGACTGAATAAGATGGCTGTTTTTGTTGTTTGTTGAGTTCCGTTAGTGAGTTCAGAGAGTTCCTTCCTGTAGTGGTCCTGTATAGGATTTTTGAGGAAGGCTGGTGGGTTTGAACCACCAGCATCTCAGTTAGCAGTCAAGGGCTTATCCCACAGTGCCATCCCAAGACTCCTGAAGAAGTTGGTAGAATTATCTAATTCATAATCACTGGCAATAGTGGTTTGTGTACATATTTGAATAATTGTTGTTGTTAAGTGCCGTCGGGTCGGTTCCGACCCATAGCGACCCTGTACAGGGTTTCCAAGGGTGTAAATCCTTACGGGAGTAGAAAGCCTCATCTTTCTCCTGCGGAGCGGCTGGTAGTTTCGAACCGCTGACCTTAAGGTTCGCAGCCCGATTCGTAACCACTACGCTACCAGATAGTGGTGTTAAATGGTTTTCCTTGTAGGTATTTGGATATTATTCTATCACAGACAGTATTAAACATCAACAGCTAGATCTTAAAATGTTCTTTTTGACAATGAAATGTGATGGCATTCCTCTTGAATTTGTCATTCCAGGCAGATCACGCCATATTATTGTCTCTGAAATGGCCAATCCTAGTCCATTTCACCCACTAATGTCTGTTGTTGTTAAGCGCTGTTGTTTCTGACTCACAGCGACTCTTCTGAGGGTTTCTGAGGATTGACTGGTGAGGTTGAACTGACAGCCTTGTGGTTCAAACCAACCTTATGGTCCAGTGCTTATCCTACAGCACTATACCAAGACTCCACACTAATGCCAACAGTGTTAGTATTTATGAATTTCATTTCACTTTTCACAATCTCCAATTTTCTCAAATTCGTATTTTGTCCATTCCATGTTCTGACCATTAATGTACATTTGCAGCTGTTTCTCCTCATTTTGAATTGTGTCCCATCAGAAAATTAAGGTGTTGAAAACTTGAATCCATTCTATTGTAAACTCTATTTTGAGAAGGCAGCTCTTCACCAGTTGTATTTTGAGTGTCTTTCAACCTGAGGGGCTCATCTTCTGGCAACCTGTTTGACAATGTTATGATGCTAGTCATAACATTTTCATCTTCTGGTACTATATCTGACAATATTCCAGTTGTATTCATATCATTTTCAGTGGCTGAACATTCAGAAGTTGTTTGTCTCTCCCTTTTCCTAGTAGTCATCTTACGGAAGCTCTGCTGAAACTTATCTACTATGTGTCCCATTTAAACTACCAATGGCAAAGCTTCCATTATCTTAGCAACATTGAAGTCACCATAGTATACCAAACTGACAGATGCATAGTGGATTGGTTTCTATAGCACACTCTATGCACAGAAAAAAATTACCAGAACTTTGAATAGTATTTATGAAACATAAATCACTTATTCAACATGTATATATTCTTTGCAATATTTTATGGAAAATTTAAACATCTGTGATTGACATCCTGTACGTTTTTAATTTATTTATTGCTGTTTTTTTTTTTTTAAACTCTGTATATTTGTAATTTTTTTGAGATTGTTTCCTAATATAAACTGAAATTAAGCTAGGTAATTTGATTTAAGCCAAATTTCCGGTACAAATTTCTGTAATTAAGAACATTTTTATAATAGAAAAGTGGCTCCATTTTTAGTATAATTTAATGGTAAGCGTTTAGTCAGATTTTATTTATACAGGTAGGATTTTCAGCTGCTGCTGATGTTTTCCTTCATGTTGAAGAAGCACATTAATATTGTTTCCAGCCTCTCACTTCCCTTTTTCTTTATTTAATCTTAGGGAAAATGTTTAAGCTTATCTGATTTGTAAATCTGGCAATGGAAAAAAAAAAAAATCAGTCATTTTAGCTCTACTTTCCTGACTCTTTCATTCTGCCTATTCACAGAAACCACTTATTTTGCTCTATTCTTCCAGGAATAGGCCTGCATCTTGGTATAAAGACAACTGTATTAGAAAGACACTACCATTCTTTGCATTTCAATTAGCAGTATAATTTGACTTTCTCACTAAATTTTACTTTCATTTTAACCCTTTATCAGTAATGTTGTTGTTGTTGTTGTTGTTAAGTGCCATCGAGTCGGGTCC
>NW_006408563.1:18939380-18941105 GCF_000296735.1 Chrysochloris asiatica | reverse complement strand
ATTAGTTCTAAAAGTGAGCTCTCTGTTCTTTGTCACTTAGAGAAGATTTTTGCAGCAGATTTCCTTATTGTAATACATTGTTTGATTTGTTTACTGTTACCTCCATGAGCCTTGATTGTGGATCCAAGGAAAATGAAACCTTTGACAATTTCAATCTTTTTTGCTTTGAGTTGCAATGCATGCTGAAAGATCTTTTACTTCATTTCTTCCAGTTAAAAAGCCAGCTTCAGAGTCTCTTCTGATATCCATATTCGTCTTTTCTTTCTTTCCTGTCTTTAGTGGTCTTTTGTTTTCATGTATGTTGGTCTTAATGTTATCCCATAACTCCTCTGGTCATGAGTGTCTAATACATCAAATCTGTTTTTGACAAGGTATCTAAATTCAGGTTGTTGTTGTTGTTGTTGTTATGTGCCGTGGAGTTGGTTCCGACTCATAGCGACCCTGTATAGGGTTTCTGAGGCTGTAAATCTTGACGGGAGTAGAACGCCTCATCTTTCTCCCACTCAATAGCTGGTAGTTTTGAACTGCTGACATTACAGCTCGCAGCCCAATTTGTAACCACTACGCTACCAGAGCTCCTAAGGTGTACTAAAGGTCCTATTTGGGTTCCTGTGCACTTGTTTTAATTGTCTTCAGCTTTGACCTACATTTTCATATCTGCAATTTATTGTCTGTTCCACAGCTGGCTCCTGATCTTGTTTGAGGTGCTAATATTGATCTTCTACATGATCTCTCTCCCACAGATAAAGTCAATTTGATTCCTGTGTTTTCCATTTGGTGAGGTCCAGGTACAGTAACCATTTATGTTATTGGAAAAAGGTGTTGCCAATGAATAAATTGTTGGTCTTCCAAAATTCTATCAGGAAATCTCCAGCATTGTGCCTATCACAGAGGCCACATTTTCCAACTACCAAGCCATCCTCTTTGCTTCCAACTTTCCCATTTGATTCACAAGTAATTAGCAATGTAGTTCAATTGCATGTTTGATCAAATTCAGACTTAAGAAGTGGGTAGATTTCTTTAGTTTCATCCTCTTTGGGTTTTGTGGTTTGTGTGTAAATTTTGATAATAAATCTATTTTTTTACAAGACCTTCCTTGTACGCATACAAATATTGTCCTATTACAGACAGCATTGCATTTTAAGAAAGAACTTGATATGCTCATTTTGACAGTGACTATAACACCATTCTTCTTCAGTATGCTATTCCTGGCATAGTAAACTATATGTTAGTCCAATTCAAAATAGCCAATACAGTTCATTTTAGCTCACTAATGCATAGAATATTAAATTTTATGCATTCCATTTCATTTTTGACAGCTTCCAATTTTCCTAGATTCATACTTCATAAATTCCACGTCCTGATTATTAATGAATGTTTGCAACTGTTTCTTCTTTCTTCTTATTTTGAGTTGTGCCCCACCAGGAAATGAAGGTTCTGAAAGCTTTGTTCCATCCACATCTTTAAGGTCAATCTGCTTTGAGAAGGCATCTATTCCCTAGAGGTATTTTGAGTGCCTTCAAATGAAAGGGGCTCATCTTCTGGTTCCATATGAGACAGTGTTTCACTGCTATTCATAAGGTTGTCAATTGCTGTCACATTTTATCTTAATCTGGTTGTTGTTGTTAGGTGCCATTAAATCGGTATGGACAAATAGCAACCTTATGCACAGCAGAACAAAACACTGCCTGATCCTGGGCCAACCTCACTACTGTTGTGACCCTT
>NW_006408563.1:18935279-18937999 GCF_000296735.1 Chrysochloris asiatica | reverse complement strand
CTTGTTCTTTGCCAATTCCTTCAATGCACTTTGGACTTCCTCCTTCAGTATCATTGGCTCTTGACCATATGCTACCTCTTGAAATGGTTGAGAATCAACCATTTCCTTTTGGTATAATGACTCTGTGTATTCCTGCCATCTTCTTTTGATGCTTTCTGCATCATTCAATAATTTGCCCAGAGCATTTTTCAATAACAAAAGTCGAAGCTTGAATTTTTTTCTTCACTTCCTCCAGCTTGAGAAATGCTGAGCGTGTTCTTCTGTTTTTGGTTTTCTGTCTCCAGATCTTTGCACATTTTGTTATAATATTTGGCTTTATCTTCTTTAACTGCTCTTTAAATTTATCTGTTCAGCTCTTGGACCTCCTCATTTCTTCCATTTGCTTTAGCATCTCTACACTAGAGAGCAAGTTCAGTGTTTCTTTTCACATCAGTTTTGACCTTGGCCTTCTTTCTTGTCTTCTCAATGACTTTTTGCTTTCTTCATGTATGATGTTCTTGATGTCATCCCACAACTCTTCTGGTCTTCAATCTTTCGTGTTTAACGTATCAAATCTGTTCTTCAGATGATCTCTAAATTCGGGTGGGATATATTCAAGGTCATATTTTGGCTCTCATGGACTTGTTTTCATTTTCTTCAGCTTCAGTTTGAATTTGCATAGGGGTAATTGATGGTCTGTTCCACAATCTGGCCCTGGCCTTGTTTTCACTGATGATATGGAGTTTTTCCATCGTCTCTTTTCACAGATGTAGTCAATTTGATTTCTATATATTTCATCTGGTGAGATCCATGTGTATAGTCGTCTCTTATGCTTTTTAAAGAAGGTATTTGAAATGAACAGATCATTGGTTTTGCAGAATTCTATCATATGATCTCCAACATTATTTCTATCACCAAGGCCATATTTTCCAACTACCGATCCTTCCTCTTTGCTCCCAACCTTTGCATTCCAATCACAAGTAATGATCAATACATCTTGATTGCATGTTTGATCAATTGCAGATTGAAGATATTGGTATAATTCTTCTATTTCATCCTCACTGGCTTTAGTGGTTGGTGTGTAATTTTGAATAATAGTGGTATTAACTGGTCTTCCCTGTAGGCACATGGATATTATCCTGTCACAGACAGTATTGTACATCATGACTGATCTGGATATGTTCTTTTTGACAATGAATGTAACACCATTCTTCTTCAATCTGTCATTCCCTGAATAGTAAACCATGTGGTTGTCAGATTCAAAACAGCCAATACCAGTCCATTTCAGTGCACTAAAGCCTAAGATATTGATATTTAGGCATTCCATTTCATTTTTTTGACAACTAATTAATCAATTAATCTGGAAATTTCATTGAAAACTGTTCACTATAGATGTCATTGCTGGCATTTAATGTACCGGTGGCATAGCTTCCAACAGTACAGCAACATACTATCCACCACAGTAAGACAAATTGACAGATGAGTGGTGTTTTTTAAATATATATTTATAAAATATAAGTTTCTCAGTTTGGAAGGTAATCAAAATATAATAGGGGAAGAGCTTTCTCCTCACAGTAGAGTCAATCATAATGATATGGATATAGTAATGCATTTTACAGCCTCATTAGACAATGTGGCAAAAATCAAATTGAGGAGAAACATATACAAATATCCATTAATATTCAGCACTTGAAATGTAAAAAGTATGAATCTAGGGAAAAAAGGTACCATCAAAAATTAAATGGAATGCATAAAGATTTATATCTTATGTATTAGTTAACTAAAATGTACTGGTATTGGCCATTTTGAATTAGATAAGCATATGGTCTACTATGCTGTAATGTCAAATTAAAGAGGAAATGCATCCTATACATTAACAAAAAGAATATTTCAAGATCTATCCTGAGGTACAATATCACAAGTAATAAAATAATATCCATATATATACAAAGAAGACCAGTTAATATGAGCATTATTCACATTTAGGAACCAATCACTAAAGCCAAAGATGAAGAAATTAAACATTCTATCAACTCGTGCAGACTGAATTTAATCAAATGTAGAATCATGATGCATTGGTAACTATTGGTGATTGGAAAATGAAAGCTAGAAACTAAAAGGGTCAGTAGTTGAAAAATATGGCTTAGTGATAGAAACAATGTTGGAGATCGCATGGTAGAAATTCTCAAATCCAGTTACTCACTTCCACCACTTGTCTATTGTATTATAGTGGCTTGTTTATTGCTATGATGATGGAAAGTATGCCAAAAGTATTTAACTTTCAGCAAGGTCATCAGTGAATAAGTTCATCAGTGCCTCCAGACTAAGACAGACTAGGAAGAAGGACCAGGCAGATAATTTTATGGATTATGAATAACTTTATGGATTATGAATAAGATTGCCAAGCAAGAGAATTCCAAATTATTTAACTCGTCTTCCGTGTAGGTATATGGATATTATCCTATCACAGATTGTGTTGTACTTCAAGAGAGATCTTGATAAGTTCTTATTGATAATGAATCTGGCGCTATTCCTCTTCAATTTGTCATTCTCAGTATTGTAAGCCATGTTAATGTCAGATTCAAAATGACCAATACCAGTCCATTTTTGCTCACTACTACTTAGAATATTGATGTGTAATCATTCCATTTCATTTTTAACAATTTCTAATTTTCCTAGATTCACACTTTGTGCATTCCATGTTGCAATTATTAATGGATGTTTATAGTTGTTTCTCTTCA
>NW_006408563.1:18931634-18934674 GCF_000296735.1 Chrysochloris asiatica | reverse complement strand
GATTTACACCCTCGGAAACCCTGTACAGGGTCGCTATGGGTCGGACCCGACTCGATGGCACTTAACAACAACAACAACAAATATAAAAACAGACTCCCATAGAAGTTCCTTATCCCTAACAAACTTTGTAAGATAAAATCATGGTGAACTTTCTGCATATCAGAGTAAGCACAAATAAATAATGTAATGTTTGGAATGATAGCAATAGTGGGAGAGTTACATTAATCACAAAGTTCAAGAAAACCCATCAAATTCCATAGAAACATACCCATATCTTAAGAATAGAATCTTAATGGCAAAGTGATCAAGTGCTCAGCTGCTAACCAAAAGGTCAATGGTTCATACTCAGCAGTGCTCCTTGGGAGAAAGAGATGGCAGTCTTCTTATGCAGTTTTACAGCCTTAGGAACCCTATGAATTGGTTATAATCAGTTCTTTTCTTACCTATAAAAAGCCCTGGTAACATAGTGAATTATAAACTGGGTTGCTATGCTCAAGGTCAACAGTTCAAAGCTACCAGTCACTATGTGTGAGAAAGATGAGTTTTTATTGCTTCTGTAAGGATGTATAGCCTTGGAAACTCTAGACCGAGTCACTATGAATCAGAACTAACTCCATGGCATACCACCACCACCACTCTACTTTATGATGTTACTATGAGTTGGAATCACTTTGATGACACTTTTTTGTTGTTTTTATTTTTAATGAACAAGATTAAGTGAAAAGTATTGTTACCATAATTTCAGTCCTTACATACACAGGTGTGTTCCAAACAAAACATATTTGAGTATGTGTCCTCTATGGTTTGAGACAAATTACCTCAGTAATAAAGTTATCTTATTTTTGTTAGGGTGTCTTCCAAAAAATTAAAAGATCAATGAAAACAGTGGTACCCCCCCCACCAAGACTGAAACTCAAAGGGAACACATGAGCAGGCAGGTAATTTTGCTGGCAAACACATTGGTCTACTAGTGAGTGGAAGAGGGGTAAAAGCAGGAATGAAGAAATGGGCTGAGTTCAACCATGTTCCATAGATTCTCATTGACCTGGAGATGAGAGAGAGAAGAAGGGCTGGTTGGTCAAAAGTGCAGTAGAACTCAACTAGAAGAAGATTAAAACACACACACACACACACACACACACACACACACATTTATTTATTTATTTATTTATTTTTGATAAAGGAAATGAAGGTAAACTGCTAAAGTTTGATGAACTTGACCTATACTCATGGATGTTGTTGTTGTTAAGTGCCGTCGAGTCGGTTCCGACCCATAGCGACCCTGTACAGGGTATCCGAGGGTGTAAATCTTTACGGGAGTAGAAAGCCTGATCTTTCTCCCTCAGATCAGCTGGTAGTTTTGAACCGCTGACCTTAAGGTTTACAGCCTGATTAGTAACCACTATTCATGGATGTAGTAGCTCAAAATACCAACAGAGAGGGAAGGAATCTTTACATCAAGTATCAATGTTATCCCCTCTGTATACTGGGTAGATAGGGATGGGCAACTTTGACATTGGCTGCCTAAAATAAGGGGGTGATAAAGGCACAAAGTGACTGGCATACAAGTTTTAAAGAGGGAGTTTAGTTTAAGAGTGTGTGTGGGGAAGATAGAGTCTTCACTGAGTAGTTTTCATCTTGTCTAGATGGGTCTTGTGAAAAGATATGGGGATAAGATTCTTATGATTCAATAGTAAGTAATTGTTATCATGACTAATTGCGACTATCACAATTGTAAAGATAGAATTTTTGTAACAAAAATGAGGGAATAATTAATTTTACATTTTAGGAACGGAGGGCCCTAGGACCATCAAGGGAGAAGAGCACAATTGGAATGTAGGACCCTATCGAGAGAAGCAGCAACACCAGAGATGGAGGCAGAGATGGGGACATGGAGAGGAGGAGTAGTTGAGGACTCTAGATTCATGGAAAGAGAAGTATACTGAGAACTGGTGGCGAGGAGGCAGACTTGCAGAATGTGCCCTTTGGTGGTTTCAATTATTATATATGCCTGAGTGTTTAAAAAAAAAAACAACAACGCTAAAATGAGTAGAAAGGAATGCTGTTGATTGACTATACATGGAGGGGCTTACAATCATTGCAATGAAACAAAGTACATGATTTGTTGAATATAAAACTGATGTGAACTTTTACTCAAATCACAATAAATACTTTAAAAACAAAACAGTTGTACCCAAGGGATCTGCTGGGTCAGTTAAAATACAAAGCATAGAGGTCAGCTCAAATATTTGGCCACTGTTTTTTGATATTCTAAATGATAATCTTAATAGATTTTCTTGAGGGACATAGGACCATCACAGGAGCTTATTAGGAAGAAGTTTTAAGAAAACTGAAAACTGTGTTGATGGAAATGGTACAGAGGATTTTTCATTTCCTCATGACAATGTTGTCATTGTTATTCATTGTCAAGTCGGTTTCCATTCATAGTGAACTTGCATAGAGCTTCTGAGGAGTGGCTGGTTGATTTGAACTACCGACCTTATAACGGTTATAAGGGATCTATGGTCCAGTGCTTATCCAATGACACCACACCGGGACATACCTGCACATACTTTCAAGAAAGCTTACTGCCTTACTGTCCTCCAAGAATTTCTTTAAAGGATGTCCTACAAGAATTTCTATTAAGGTTGTCCTACAAGATTTTTTTAAGGCTCTTTTACCAAAAAAAATCACTGGATAAACCTTACCCCATTAACCCTACCACCCTGCCCTGGCACTTCAGACTTCTTTTTGTTTTCCAAACTTCAAGAACATTTCAAAAAAGCAACTTTTGTATCTCTCAAGGCTGCTGTTTTGACACCATGTAAATTGAGTAACACGGAATTCTTTGGGGGAAGGATTAAAGAGTTGGAAACACTGCCTTCAGAAGAAGGTAGCCCTAGATAGACGATGCATCAAGAAACAATAGCTCTGAATTTTGATATTTTTTGCTTGTTAAAGTTTCTATAATTTTGTAGCAATACTTTTTTATATATCATCACATAAATGTGGCATTTGTTGTTGTTATTGTGCCATGCAA
>NW_006408563.1:18925534-18931534 GCF_000296735.1 Chrysochloris asiatica | reverse complement strand
AATCTTTAGGAAGCAGACAGCCTCATCTTTCTCCCGTGGAACAGTTGGTAGTTTTGAACTGCTGACCCTGAGGTTAGCAGCCAGATTCATAACCACTATGCTACCACAGCTCCTTAAAGGTGGCATTATAGGATAAGTATTAGACTGCTAACCATAAGACAGCAGTTCAAACCCATCAGTTAGTCCTCGGAAATTATACAGGGATACTCAAGTCAGAACCAACTGGATATCATTTAACAATAACATCTATATGTATTATATGCATATGTGCATACATAAAAATAGAATGTACATATATAAATATATAAAGAGATGTACTGAGAATTAATTATTTTAGAAACTCAGAATTTTCATTTTTATCATTGTCATCATTATTGCTATATATTTCTGATCTTCATACTATAAGCCTGTGGGTCAGTTTACTTCAGGGTCATTTCAACTCAGTCTTTCTAATGTTTTTATAGATTTATAATTCCAGTGTGTGGTGGTTTCAGGACAAAAATATGTTTGTTTGAATGACAGTGTACTATAGTTTGAGGTAATCAGCATCAATATTTTTTAAATGTGAAAATTATGGTGTTGAGTATTAGTGAGTTTACCAAGTGTATGCAGATAAATTAAAGGAGCCAGGATTCAATTTCAAATCCAGGTGTCTCTCCTGTCAAATTGAAACATTGTATACAAATGGTCTTCTAAAGGTGCATGGAAAAATGCTATTATCTTTTAATTCCATTTTCCACAAACTTTTTGAAGCCCCTCCACACATGTACGTGCATCCACATACTACATGAAGGAAGACTTTTTATACAAATGGAGAAAAGTCTTTCTTGAGAATAATATCACAGTGGCTATTAGTTATTACTCATTTTGGTTCTGTTTTTTTGTTTTATTCTTCTAGTTATTTATTCACAGGGACTCATTGAAAGGAAACAAAAATCAATGAATAAAGTTTCATTGATTCTTATTTATACTAACATCAGGCTTTGGATTTGCTTGCTAACTGTGTCTATGTGTGTATGTCTGTTGTGGTCAGGTGCTTTTGAATGGGTTCCAATTCATAGCCACTCTATGCACAAAAATGAAACACTATCTGATCCTGTATCATCATCCCATTTTTTTTTTACTCTTCAGCCCATTGTTGCCGCTATGCTAATCCATCTCAGTAGGGGTTTTTCTGGTTTTCATTGATCCTCCCCTTTATAAAGCAGGATATCCTTCCCCAGGGATTGAGTCTTCCTCATAACATTTCTGAAGTATGAGACAAAGTCTCACTACCTTGGCTTCTAAGGAGCATTCTGACTGGTTTTCTTCCAACACAGATTTGTTTGTTATTCTGACAGTCCCTGGTACTTTTAATATTCTTCTCCAACTCAAATCTATCAATTCTTCAAAGGCCTTCCTTATTCATTATCCAACTTTCATGTGCATGTGCAGCTGCTGAAAATACCATAGCTTGGATCAGGCACACAATAGTCCTCAAACTGACATCTTTGCTGTTGAATACTTTAAAAGAGGCCTTGTGTAGCAGATTTGTCTACTGCAATATATCATTTTGTTTTTTGGCTGCTGTTTTCAAGAATGTTGTTTGTGGATCAAAGCGAAATGAAGTTTTTGACAACTTCATTTGTTTCTCCATTCATCGTGATATTAATATTATTTATTGATCCAGTTGTGAGAATTGTAATTGATCATCATCAATAAGTATTTTAAGTCATCTTCTCTTCCAGCAAGCAAGATTGTATCATTTGCATATTACAGGTTAATGAGTCTTCCTCCAATGTAGACACCACATGCTTCTTCATTTTATCAAGATACTTGGATTCTTTTCTCAGCAAACAGATTGAATAAGTATGGTGAAAGAATATAACTCTGGCACACAGCTTTCCTGATTTTAAACCACTCAGTATGTACAGGTCTATGTACAGGTTCTTCATGATTACAATTAAGCATTCTGGAATACCCATTCATCTTAATGCTATCCATAGCTTAACATGAACTACACAGTAAAAAGCTTTTGATTGGCAAAAAAACATAAGTAAACATACTATAATATTTGATTCAATAAACAGGTAGATACAGTGCTATGGGTCGGAACCGACTCGATGGCACTTAACAACAACAACAACAACAGTGCTTTTAAGTGATTCAAGATGTATGAGAATTTGGTATGTGACTTGAAGTAGGCTGCTTTGGTGTTTCTCCAGAAATATTGCAGTACTGTGCATAGTGCTTTGGTGTAAATGATAATTTTCTCCCTTTATCTCTCAAATATTTTATTTATTTAGATAATTATTAAGACTTCTTTTTGATTATACAGATATGACTACAATTTTCTAAGAAACATACTCACCAAAAATAATTCGTATCCACACCTCCTTTGTATCTGTTTAGATTTGTGAACGGTCATTTATAAAATCAAGGTGCTTCTCATAATAGGCAACATATGAGAAGGAGGCTGAACTCCAACGTCAATTAAACTTTAGATTGTCCTAGGTACTCCTTTCTGCTTTCCTTAGAACTTGTGATTTATGACCTTAATGGCATGTAACTTCTTTTAAAACTTTAATCCCCATCAGCAATCAAAGGAAGACTGTGAAAAAATATTTGTCAAGAAAACGTTCAATTGAGATGGTACAGGGAAAATGTGCAGCATGTCCCAGACCAAATGTATATGCAGTTATTTCAAATGTCTATTGGCTAGGTTGTTTCCAAGCGATCTACATTAGACATTAGCTAACCACAGAATTTTAATTTGCTATTGTTTTATGGGTATATGTAATCCAAGCCTCCATGACAGTAAAAATGTCACTTTTTTGAATAAAAGCTCACCTCTCCTTAGAATATTTGAACAGTTGGTACATTTGTTTTGTACTTTATGTTTCCAGGTTTGTACTGTATTTTCACCCTCAAAAAAATTATTTTCTTTTGGATCTAAAGAACAGCTGTTTTACTCTTTGACTGATTTAAATTTATATATAAGTATTTATTTCACTGCCATTCATTTGGTAAATAAAACAAAAAGTGACAGGAAGACATTTACAATCTGTCTGCAAAGTAAGAAAACTTTGAAGAGTGATGCTTCTGTATAGCAGTCCTCTCCATTTATGTATGATTCTGAGAACAAACATTTACTGAAACATTTCAGAGTGAACATTAACACACCGCCATCTGATTTCAGTGGTGAACAGAATTGAATTAGCCAAAGCAGAATTTTTTGTTTTCTCTTAGTATTTTATTTGATATTCTTTTTAACGTTATGACTTTTGCTTTGCAGTAAAGAACAATTTTGTATTTCATAGCAGTACCACTACTTCGCCTTTAAAATTCTATGGTAATAAAAGTAGTAAAATAATATGTTTAAAATCTTAACTTCTTTGTTTTATGTACTCTATTTATTTAATGCATTTACATTGCTGTCTTTGACTCATTGGAATTTTTTTTTTTTTTTTTTTTTTTTTTGCTCTCATGGTGCATCTCCACTCATGGTGACCCCATGCTTACAGAGTACAGTTGTTCCATAAGGGTGTCAAGGTTGTGACTTTTCAGAAATAAATCCCAGACCTTTCAGAACTAGTAGTTTTGACTGCCAACTTTCAGCTAGTAGTTAATAGTTCCTACTTGGACCACCCAAATTTTCTTTGGGGTACTTTAGAATTTATAATATTCATGGTAAATTATACCTGTAGAAACATTTTACGTAGTTTATGAAAATAAGTAAAGTTGTTAGATTCGAGACATAATTTCTCAAAGGTTCTATGCCTTTTTTTTAAGGAGAGCAAAGTTTACTAGATAGTGTTTTCTTCATTATGCTAAGCTCATCTAAGAACATTTTTTCTCTAGTTCATCTTATAGCTAATAAGAATGTTCCCCTCCAAAGGTTTTGTATATTTCTTACTCCTTGAAAATGGATGGTTTCTTATTGGTTTATGGTAGTGTTTCCGACAGGGAGTTCTAAGGCATTGACCTGAAACATCTTAATTGGATTAAAAGTAAAACAATTATGAATTACATGTCAGAAATATACAACTGAATAGAAGTAAATATTTTCAAAATTATAGTTATCTCTTTATACAAAAATATCTTTTTTAAAACAAAGCAGACAAACAAACACCCTTATGCTTTATTGAAAACACAAGAGGAAATGCTGCCATAAAATATGCAAAAGGAGTAAATGCAAATTCTGACTCCTGGGAGCACAGCCAAATTGCATATGGGTCTCTTTTTTTGAGAGGAAAACACAATAAAAATTAAGTTATATGATAATAGATGAAATCATGATATTTGATTCTGTTCATTCATTATTTTGTTCTTGAGTTCTCTAATGTTGGGTAAGCAAAGCATAGTTAATAACCTTATTAGCATATTCTTTACCAACTTTCTGGCTCACAGTTGAATCTGGGACCAAAGATATTTTCTGAGCTCAACTTTCCAGTATCCACCTTCCTAATTGACTTTTGCCTTATTTGTGACATGAAGTACACTGTTGCTACCTCTTGATAATTCCAAGCAAATGTCTGCATCACAGCCTAATGTTTCTGTGAATTAATACATACGCTAGGGTTGAATACAATAGTAAATATACTATAGGTAATAAGAGCTAGGCTTTACATGATTGGAATAAAAGGAGTTTAAAATAAGAAAAAGTAGAATGCTAGAATCAACTCTGTGATATTGCATTGGTACTGGATAACTCATGGCTAAGGGAAAAAACAAAAAAAATCAGTTGAAACTTCTATCCCCCAAAATTAACCACACTATAAAAGCAAATTTCTAATATGACTTAGAAAACTTGTGCATGTGTTTTCAAACATAAGACATATTGATAGAGATTTGAGAAATTAAATTAACAAGAAATAAGAAATTGACAATACATATAGTAAAGAAATTGAGGAAAGAGTCTTCCTCATAAAAGGGAGATCTAACTATCATGAAGATTAAGGTGGAATATATTAGAATTACACTTTAAAGAGCAGTGTTAAACACAAGTGAAGCTTGGAGTGGCACTGTAGAATAAGCACTAGATTGCTAACTGCAAGGTCAGAGGTTTAAACCCACCAGCGGATCACCAGAAATCCTATATGAGGGTCACTATGAGTCAGAAACAACTTACTGGCACTTAGCAACAAAAAACAATAGCATGGCATTAACTAAGAGAAACAAAAATTCAGAAAGAAAATGATACATAATATAGTGTAAGTTTATATAGAAAATAGGAACATTACAAAGAATATTAGTATAAATATAGACACTAAAGTTAAAATATAAACATTTTTAAATACCAAAACTCAAGCAATAGTGGATTTTAAAAAAATAGACCACATGGAGAAGCTAAGTGAATATAACATAATGGTCAAAATAAGTATAAGAAAAAACATTGTGAAAGAGTTAAAACCAAACATATGTTGTGTAAGTAAATGTGAATGAGTTTACCACCTACGATGCATTCAAAATTTTCAAGTTGGTTCATAAACTAAAACACATTTCAATATCTTGTCAAAAAGCATACTTAAAGTGATATAAATATTAAAACGAAAAGAATAAGGAATTAAAAAAAAAGATAGAATTGAGGTCTAAGAGATGAAATGTAACACAAAAATAACAATTTAAATTCTAAATGCCACATTCAACATGAAATATACAATGACATAAAAATGACATATAAGATGACAACCAATAAACAGAACCAAGTCTTCTGAATCTGTAATGCAAGTAGAAACAGAAAGAAATTAATCTGAAAGATGAGGCTTTCTGCTCCCATAAAGATTTACAGCCTAGGAAACCCTGTACAGGGTTGCTATGAGTCAGAACCGACTCCATGGCACACAGCCACCAGTAAATATTTATACATTATTAGCAGTTCGAGAACTACCAATAGGATAAACAGTAGTAAACAACATAAAAGATCTAAACAAAATATTTAATAAAAGATCATAGATGATATAGCTATATAGTGATTTTCAAAATTCAATATTGTTGTTAGGTGGCACTGAATGAACATTG
>NW_006408563.1:18915956-18924687 GCF_000296735.1 Chrysochloris asiatica | reverse complement strand
TCACTGCTGAGGTCCTATGAATCTTGACCAAAAGCCGAGAATACCCCAAAGAAATTTGCTTGTGCTTTATTGACTATGTTGCTGTTGTCATGTGCGGTGGAGTCGGTTCTGACTCATAGCGACCCTGTAGAGGGTTTCTGAGGCTGTAAATCTTTACAGGAGCAGAAAGCCTCATCTTTCTCCCATAGAACAGCTGGTAGTTTCAAACTGCTGACCTTGTGGTTCACAGCTCGATTCGTAACCACTACGCTAAGGCATTAAACTGTAGGGACTATAACAATCTATGGATAATAATTTGAAGACTGGATATTCCAAACACTTAATTCTTTTCATGAAGAACATGTACATGGACTAAGAGACAGCTGTTAGAACAGAAAATGGGATATTGAATGATTTAAAACCAGAAAAAAAGCAGTGTGCCAGGGTTATATATTTTCACTATTTTTATTCAATCTTATGCTAATTAAATAATCTGAGAAACTAGATTATATGAAGAAGAATGATATATCAGTATTGGAGGAAGATATTAAGAATCTGCAATATGCAGATGACACAATCTTACTTGCTGGATATGAAGAGGACTTGCAACACTTACTGGTGAAGACCAAAGACCACAGTGTTCAGTATGGATTGCACCTCAATATAAAAATAATGAAAATCCCCACAACTGAAAAAATAAATAACATTATGATAAAAGGTGAAAAGCTTGAAATTGTCAAATATTTCATTTTCCTGTATCCAAAATCAATATTTATGGAAGCAGCAGTTAAGAAATCTTTTTCTATATTACATTAGGTAAATCTGCTACAAAAGATTTCTTTAGTGTTAAAGAGTAAAGATGCTACCTTAAGGACTAAGGTGTGCCTATGCCAAGCCATGGACTCCTTGTGTAGTTTAGGATCAGCACTGGATCGTGAACCACAAGGTTGGCAATTCAAACCTTTCGGTTGCTCCTTGGAAACCGTATACAAGGTTGCTATGAGTCAGAACTGACTCCACAGCACTTAAAAATAACAGCAACATACCAAGCCATGGTATTTTCAGTTGCCTCCTAATCATGTTAAAATTGGATAATGAATAAGGAAGATCAGAGAAGAATCAATGCATTTCAATTATTTCATTATTGATGAAGAATATTGAAGATATCATGGACTTCAAGAACCACCAACTCTATCTTAGATGAAGTAAAACAAGAATACTCCTTAGAAGTGATGATGACAAGACTTTGTTTCTTGTATTTTAGACATGTTCCTAAGAGGTACCAGTCTTTGGAGAAGGACTTAATATTTAATAACAGTCTTGCTCTCTTCCTCTATGTTACATATGATATGATCCTGTACATAGAAAATCCCAAAGACTAAGCAAGAAAAATTTTGGAACTCATTGAAAAATTCTGCAAAGTAGCAGGGTACAGCATCAATATACAAAAATCAGTAGGATTCCTCTGTATCAATAAAGATAGCTCTAAAACAGAAATTAGGAAAACAGTACATTTTACAATTGTTGTTGTTGTTAAGTGCCATCGAGTTGATTCCAACTCATAGCAACTTTGTGTAGGGTTTCCCAGGAGCAGCTGGTGAGCTTGATCTGCTGACTTTGTGGTTCAAACTGACCTTACAACCCAACATATTAACCCACAGTGCCACACCAGTAAACCAATAGCCACCAAAAGATTAAATATTTAAGAAGAATGGAACCAGAAGAACAAAAGACCTATACAAAAACAAAACTACAAAATACTACTATAAGAAGCTGATAGAGTTTTATAAAAATGGAAGGATATACATATCCAAAGGAGCTCTGGTAACGTAGTGGTTACGAATTGGGCTGTGAACCTTAAGATCAGCAGTTTGAAACTACCAGCTATTCCACGGGAAAAAGATGAGTCGTTCTGCTCCCGTAAAGATATACAGCCTATGAAACCCTGTACAGGGTCGCTAGGAGTCAGACCCGACTCCACGGCACATAACTACCACCATACGTATCCAGGAAGATTTAACATTGTGAAAATGTCAGTACTAACTAAAGCAATTTATAGATACAATCCAATCCCAGTACAATTTCCAAAATCATTTTTTAAAGAAATGGAAAAAATGATCACAAACTTTATATGAGGAGGACAGAGGCCTCGGATAAACAAAACACTGCTTATGAAAAAGAACGAAGTTGGAGGTCCCTCACTCCCTGATTCCAAATTTTACTACACAGTTTCTGCCGTCAAAGCAGCTTGGTACTGGTACAATGAAAGATACATAGGTCAATGGAAAATGATTGAGAACCCAGAAGTAAATCCATCAATGTACAGTTAACTGCTCTTTGAAAAAAAAGCCCAAACACAATAAATGGAGAGTTTCTTCAACAAATGCTAGTGGCAAAACTGGAAGTTGATTTGCAGAATAATGAACCAAGACCTGTATCTCATACCACATACAAAAACAAACTCAATGTGGATGAAAGACCTAAATGTAAAACAGAGCTGTAAAGGTCAGCAATGAAAAAACTAGGCACAAATAAAACATTACAAAAACCACACAAACAGTAGAAGACAAAATAGGTAACTAGGACCACACTTTGGGTCTGGAAAGGAACTCACCCTAGTGGCTTAAAGCACTGTGACATAAAGCACTAGACTATAAGGTCTGTTTGAAGTGTAGCATCAGCAATTCAAATTCATGGGCTGTTCCTTGGAAACCCTGTACAAGGTCACTGAGTCGGAACTGATTTGAAGACACTTAACAACAGCAACTGTTATGTTGCTATTAAATGCTGTCGAGTAGTTTCCAACTGCTGACCTTGCAGTTCAAATTGACCTTGTGTTCCAGTGCTTTATCCCACAGTGTCACAGTATATAGGTTTACAGTGGGGAACAACATCACTAGCAAGGTATACTTACCATGGAATGGTCAATCATTCAAATTAAAAAGGCAACATTTTTCTAAGCACAAAGTTGAGAAGGGATTGGATAGTGGGTGGAATGCAAATAGAAACTATAGGGAGGAAGCAAGTTAACTGTTGTTCCAAGGAGGGGATTGTAAATACGGAGATGAAACAAATTGCATGATTTGTTGAATGTAAAACTGATGAGCTTGTCCATAAATCAGTACTCAATTCACAGTAAAAAGTTTTTTTTTTTTAAATAAAAAAGATACTTTGGAATCTTTATTGCTTAAAAACAAATGGAAACGCTTTTGTTATTATTACAACATTGTAAGCGTATCATTTTTAAATAGCTTACTGTTAAGGAGAAGAAATACATTAAAAAACCTATTTAATTCAAGTCTGTTTCCAAGAAGTAGTCATAATGTTATTTATGGTTTAATAATTACAAATAAATTTACATTAAATTTAATTTTTGCATATGAAATCATGGTTTACCGAAACATTAGGCAATTACAGCATGAACCAACTTCAATAAAATATACAGATTGAGAGTCCATGACACAAAATACCAAATATAAATAGGTAACAGTATTAGAAGACAATGTACTGTAATAAAAATGCATCTGGTATAATGCATTTTACTTCCTATAAACTACTGTGTTCAATTTCTTGGCAATGTAAATTAATTCAAAATTTGTTCCACACAGTGTGACCCAGATCACAAAATAGAGGAAGAGAGCAAGACTGTTATTAAGTATTAGAATAGTTCAATAAAATGTGCATTCTTCTCAAATAAGCTTTAACCAGAATATCAGTAACAATTTGTTAGTACTTTAAGCCTCTTCTCTATGGATAGTCTAGGACGATGCACATTTCCCCCTGGCCTTCTCTCTCTCTCTCTCTCTCTCTCTCTCTCTCTCTCTCTCTCTCTCTCTCTCTCTTCTCTTTTAATTTCAGGGGAAGAAATGAATGTAGCAAAATAATTTAAAATGAAGCTCAGTATAATTAAACATAAAGTATAAAGTCCAGGAACTAAAAAAAGAGTTTTTTTTTAATGATGCATCTTTGCATTAGATTCGCTTTAGTTGTTTGGATAACAATATATAACAAAATAATTCAGAGCATCAAAGAGAGCACATCAAAATCAATTTGTATTATAAATGTCAAAAAACATTTGAAAATATGGAAGGTTAGGTGTGTCAAACGCTCTGAATGAAATAAAATGAGATGGAGCAAAGACAAGGAAATATAAATTAGGAAAGCAAGCTCCAAGAAGATCATATACTTCCAATGTCAGCTGGACTTCAACAGACATAAAGAGCACTCTAAACTTGTATGCATTTTCCCATGAAGTTTTACCTCAGGTCCTCTAAGTTTCACGTCTACAACAATCACTAAAACCGTTCTCTCTTCTCTTCACAAAAACCTCTCAATGCCAACCTGCTCTTTCCCTCATTTTCTATCCACATTATACTCGCTGTTTATTTTTTAAAAAATCCCATCCTGAAGTGAGGTACAGTCTGCTTTCACAGCCTGGAGTGCTGACTACATCTTTTGCATGAACCTGAAGAACAGTCCTACCATAATTTTCGTGAGTAAAATTGCACTGATACTTATATGGCTAAGGAAATGGTTGTTGTTGTTGTTGTTGTTAAGTGCTGTCGAGTTGGTTTCGACCCATAGCGACCCTGAACAGGGTTTCCGAGGCTGTAAATCTTTACGGGAGCAGATCGCCTCATCTTTCTCCCGCGGAGCAGCTGGTAGTTTCGAACTGCTGACCTTGTGGTCCGCAGCCCGATTCGTAACCACTACGCTACCAGACCTCCTAAGGAAATGGTAGTCTGCAGTAAAAAAGTTATAAATTCTAAGGGGAGAAAGGATCTGATGTGAATGCATAAAAGAGACATACAACAGACTATTGTTTTTGCTATGTCTCAGAGCTTTCCAGAGATGGTATTACATAATTTGGTATCAAATGAAAATACTAGAAATTATAAGGGGAATAAGGAAGACTAATTTGGTTAAAATGTGAAATTAATATAACCCTTGATATGAAACCTGTGTCAAAACATGAAGGGTTTGTAAATTGTGTTCTGCTGAGTAACATACACGGAGTGTCTGATTTTTTATGTTATTGTTGTTAAAGTGCCGTCAAGTGAGTTCCGACCCATAGCCACCCTGTACATGGTTTCCGAGACCGTAAATCTTTACGGAAGCAGAATGCCTCATCTTTCTCCCTCGAAGCGGCTGGTAGTTTTGAACTGCTGGCCTTAAGGTTCGCAGCCCGATTCGTAACCACTATGCTAACTATACTTCTGATTACACTTTGAACTGTGATGTTCTAAGTAGGCCATTCTGTATATAAGGGATAAATACTTAAACTAGTTCAAACATTACAGTGTACTGAAATGTCAAAGGTAAACTTTGAATAATAAAAGGAACAAAAGTTCATGATAGACTAGAAACCAAACCAAAAACTAAACTTGTCATCAAGTAGATTGTGACTCATAGTGACTCAGTAGGACAGAGTAGAATTTCCAAGGCTATAAATCTTTGCAGTTGAATTTTTAAGGCTACAAATCTTTATGGAACAGAATGCCACATATACCAGGGCAGCTGGTACGTATAAACCAATGAATGACCTTTTGATTAGCAGTAGAGCACTTCCTCACTATTCCACGAGAATTCCTGAACCATGAACAAATACAGGTAGGAAGGTCTTGTGGTGACTGGAGCAGATGGGAAGCTCTAAAAAGCTCAACAGCTCAATAGCAAATGGATACTGATATTCCCTAGTAAACTAATTATTTTCCAGGTCTGCTCATTTTCTTTTAATTTGCTGGATGATTTTTTCAAACAGATATCTATTCTATGTTATATTTTCTTTTGCACATGGATTCTGATATGGTCATTGTTTTGACCAGTAGCTTTTTCTAATCTCTTGTGAGTCATAGTGTAGCTCAAACCCAGCAGCTACTCTTCAGAAACCCTATGAGTCAGAAGTGACTTCATGGCATTTAACACAGGGTATCCCAAGCTGAAAGTGAAGAGGACTTGAAACATTTACTGATGAAAATCGAAGAGCACAGCCTTCGGTATGGGAATGTCAAGAAAACAAAAATCCTCACCACTGGACCAATAAACAACATTCTTATCAACGGAGAAAAGATTGACGTTGTCAAGGACTTCATTCTTCTTGGATCAACTATCAACACTCACCGAAGTAGCAGTCAAGAGATCAGACGACGTATTGCACTGGGCAAATCTGCTGCACAGGAACTTTTTAAAGTGTTGAGGAGCAGAGATGTCAGCTTGAGGACTATCGTGCGCCTGACCCAAGCCATGGTATTTTCAATTACCTCATATGCATGAGAAAGGTGGACAGTGAATAAGGAAGACTGTAGAAGAACTAATGCCTTTCAGTTATGGTGTTGGAGGAGAATACTAAAAGTGCCATGGACTGCCAAAAAAACCAATAGATCTGTTTTGGAAGAAGTGCAGCCAGGGTGCTCCTTGGAGGCCAGGATGGCTAAACTTCGTCTCTCCTACTTTGGACATATTGTCCGGAGGAAACAATCGCTGGAGAAGGATGTCATGCTGGGTAAGGTGGAGGGTCAGAGAAAAAGAGGAAGACCCCCAACGAGATGGATAAGCCAGGTGGCATCATTGATGGCGTCAAGTGTGGCGGCAGTAGTGAGGTTGGCCCAGGATCAGACATTGTTTCGTTCTGCTGTGCATGGGTTCGCTATGAGTCGGTTCTGACTCAATGGCACCTGACAACAATCCCAAGGTGATCCCTTGTAATGCAGAGACCTAAAGTATAGCTTTTGGAGGCTGTGACTTTTCAGAGACATATTTCCAAGACTTTATTCTGAGGAATTTCTAGCTGGATTCAGACTGTCAAATTTTTTCAATAGTAGTCAAGCACATAACCATCTTTAGTATATTTAATGACTTCTTTCTATTGATGCATACAAAGGTTCAGCTCCCAATGTTAATTAAACGGTTTGCAATTTCCCTAATTAGTCATCAGAAATAGAGAGAAAACAAGTAGAGGCAGAGAGAGAAAAACAGATATTGAAGGAAACAGTCATTTAGAAAAAAGAGATTGATAAGCTTAATTTTCCTTTTAATGAAAGACTAGGTCACATCTAAATTCCATTCAAATCAAAAGCTTCTATTATACAACCTGTAACTCTCTCGGGAATAAGTGCTTATGGACATTTATTATTTAGCATAAAGCAATGCCAAAGAGTGGGGCAGTTTTGCTGTGAATGAGATAAAACAGGCCAGAAAAGGTAGTGATCTCTAATACACATTTTAAATTGGATGACCATATAAGACCCCCAAAGAAGGTCAAAATTGAGCAGTCTTCCTTAATATTGGTTGGTGGTGATTATGTGCAGCGGAGTCGGTTCCAACTCATATCCACCCTGTACAGGGTTTCCGAGGCTGTAAATCTTTACTGGAGCAGAAAGCCTCATCTTTCTCCCGCGGCTGAACTGCTGACCCTGAGGCTAGAAACCCAATTCGTAACCAGTACACTACCAGAGCTCACATTTATTTTAGTGACGGTGAAATGTATGCGAGCTAAACTAGAATTGTATCCAAAGTAATGGCTATAAGATGGACTTTAGAACTGTTTTGTGACTAATTAAAAAATACTTTTGACTATTAAGGTATAAGGTTTAAGATAGACAAGGTCTTAAGCATCTTTTAATCAGGCAAGCTGAATGGTGGTCGTGGTGTGCCGTGGAGTCAGTTCTGACTCATAGTTACCAAGCATAGGGTTTCCAAGGCTGTAAATATTTATGGGAGCAGAAATCCTCATCTTTCTCGTCCAGAACAGCTGGTAGTTTTGAACTACTGACCTTGAGGTTAACAGCCCGACTCATAAACACTATGGTACCAGGCGTCCTTAGGCAAGCTGAATAGACAGTGATAAAGTTGAATGACATATTAAAAAACAGAAAAATCTGTAGCCTGTAAAATGGGTTGGAATTAAATTTTATGCACACTTACCAAAGATGACTTTCTTTGACGTATGATATGTGATGATTGCTGGTGATAATTTTGTGCTGATGATAATGACTTTAATTAAATCACTGACCACTGCCCGATTTTAATTAAATTGCTGACCATTGTCATAAACCTGATTCCATACTTGCATTCATATTTTAAAATGAATAGAAAACATAAAACCTACAACCATTATTATTGAGGCCAAACTTTTATCATGAGTTTGCCTAAAAAGTTAGGACAGTACGGTGGATATGATTACAATGATCAGTTAATAAAATACTCTCATTAGTGAGGTTGACAAGCTAAGACATGAATATATGAATATTTCAATAAAAAGAAAGAAGACCAATACCATTTTTCAAGTTTAATAAGTCAGTATTTCTGCAGTGACTATCATGAAGAATCCAGGAAAGAATGAGACATTGTAAAAATATTTTTTTCACAATTCCTTCTGTGCTGTTAGCAGAGAACATTCTCCTAGAACACCTACTTTATTGGAGGCTATAGATATCACTTTGAGAACTAAGGTGTGCCTGACCCAAGTCTCATTTGAAATGGTCTCCTTTGCATAGGAAAACTAGACTATGAACAAGAAAGACTGAAGACGAATTTTTGTATTTGAGTTTTAGAGTTGGTGAAGAATATTGATTACATCATAGATTGACCCACCATCAGTCTGTCAGTTTGTCATACTGTGATGACTTGAATATTTCTGTAATTATGGAAGCTAGGCCATGGGTATTTTAAATACCACTAGGGTCACCATGGTGGATAGATTTCAGATGTGCTTTCAGAAAAAGATGGACTAGCAAGAAGGAGAGACAGATTA
>NW_006408563.1:18913581-18915567 GCF_000296735.1 Chrysochloris asiatica | reverse complement strand
ATAAACATCAATATCCTAGGCATTAGCAGTCTGAAAGGGACTGGTATGGCAATTTTGAGTCTGAATATCACATGACTATAATGCTGGAAATGACAAATTGAGGAGAAACAGTGTAGCATTCATCATTCAAAAAACATCAAGATCTGGCTTGAAGCACAACACTGTCTCTGATAGGCTAATATCCATATGCCTACAAAGAAGACCAGTTAATACAACTATTATTCAAATTTATGCACCAACAACTGATGCCAGTGATGATGAAATTGAAGACTTCTACTGAGTTCTTCAGTCTGAAATTGATGAAACATGCAGTCAAGATGTACTGATAATTACTGGTGATTGGAAACAAAGAGGAAGGATCAATCTTTGGAAAATATGGCCCTAAGGATAGAAACAATGCTAGACATCACTTGATAGAATTTTGAAAGACCAATGACTTTCTCATTGCAAATACCTTCTTTAAACAATGTAAAAGACGCCTATACATAGGGACCTCACAAGATGGAGTACACAGAAATCAAATTGATGACATCTCTCCAAAGAGACATTGGAAAAGCTCCATACCATCAGTCAAAGCAAAGACAGGGGCACACTGTGGTACAGGCCAACCTCCATTGCTCATAAGTAAGTTCAGGATGAAGCTGAACAAATTTAAAATAAGTTCAAAAGAGCGAGAATATGACCTTAAACGTAGCCAACCTGAATTTAAAGATCATCTCAAGAACCGATTTGATGCTTTAGGCAATAAAGACTGAAGGCCAGAAGAGTTGTACATCAAAAACATCATACAGGAAGAAAGCAAAAGGTTACTAAGAAGACAAGAAAGAAGAAAAAGACCAAAATGGATGTCTGAAGAGACTCTGAAAGTTGCTCTCCAAAAATGAGGATATATAAGGGCTGAATCAAAAATTTCCAGAGACATCTTGAGAAGACAAAGTCAAATATTATAATGAAATGTGCAAAGAGCTGGAGTTAGTATTCGAAAAGTGAAGAACATGCTCAATGTTTCTCAAGCTGAAGTAATTGAAGAAAAAAAATCAAGCCTCAACTTGCAATATTTAAGGGTTCTATGGGTAAAATATTGAATGATACAGGAAGCATCAAAAGAATATTGAATGAATAAACACTCTACCAAAAAGAAGTGGTCAATAATCAACAGTTTCAAAAGACAGCATATGATCAGGAGCTAATAATACTAAAGGAAGAAGTACAAGATACATTGAAGGAATTGACAAAGAACAAGGCTCTGGGAAACTATGCAATAAAAATTGAAATCTTTCAACAAAATGTTACAGCATTGGAATTACTCACTTCTCTATAGCAAGAAATTTGCAAGACAATTTCCTGGCCAACTGGCTAGAAGAGATCCATATTTGTGCCCATTCCAAAGAGAGACGACCAAGTGGAATGTTGAAATCATTGGACAATATCATTAATATCCCATGCAATCAAAATTTTGATAAAGATAATTTCAAAATGGCTGCAACTATAAATTGACAGAGAACTTCCAGAGGTTCAAGCCAGAGTTAGAAAAGGACATGGATTGAGGGATATCAGTGCTGCAACACATGGATCTTGGTAGAAAGCAGAGAATACCAGAAAGATTTTTACCTGTGCCCTATTGATTATGCAAAGGCTTTTGATTGTGTAGATCATGATAAGCTATGGACAACACTGTGAAGAATGAATATTCCAGAAAAGTTAATTGTGCTCATGAGGAACCTGTAGATAGACCAAGAGGCAGTTGTTTGAACAGAACAAGGGAATACAGAATGGTTTAAAATTAGGATAGGTGTGCACCAGGGTTGTATTCTTTCATCATACTTATTCAATCTGTATGCTGAGCACATAATCTGAAAAACTGGATTATATGGGGAAAAAATGTGGCATCAGGATTGGAGGAAGATGCATTAACAACCTGTGATATGCTGATGATACAACCTTGCTTGCTGAAAGCAAAGAGGATTTAAAATACTTACTGATGAA
>NW_006408563.1:18911474-18913121 GCF_000296735.1 Chrysochloris asiatica | reverse complement strand
GTCTCTCAAGCTTCACATATATTGTCAGGAGGGACAGTCCCTAGAGAAGGATATCATGTTTGGTAAAATGAGAGGGTTGAAGAAGACTTCCAATGACATGAATTGGAATGGTGGCAGCAACGATAGTCTCAGATATAGGAACAATTGTGAGGTTGGCATGAAAGTGGGTAGTTTTTCATTTTGTTGTGCGTAGAGTCACTATGAGTCTACATGGTACCTAACAAAACAACAACATAGATTGGCAGAAATCTATTAAATCTGTCTTGGAAGAAGTACAGCCAAAAGGCTCCTTAGAAGTGATGTTGAAACTTTGTTTCAGATACATTGGACATGTTATCAGGAGAAACCAGTAAAATACTTGTTGGTGTTAATTGCTGTAAAGTTTATTCCAACTCTCAGTGACTTGGATAGATTATCTGAGGAGTGACTTGTGGTTTTGAATTGCTGACCCTGCAGTTAGCAGTTCAGTGCTTGTTTGACAGCATCAATCCAGAATTCCTGAAAAAGTTAGAGGGTCAGCAAAAAGAGAGGAATAACCTCAACAAGTTATATCAACATGCTGGCTGCAATAATGGGCTCAAACCAAGCAGTTGTTTTAAGATGGCGCGGCACAGTTTTTTGCTCTATGGTTCAGTCTCTAAATGAGTTGGAACTGGCTTGACAGCATCTAACAACATCAGAGATAATCTGTTGATTTAGATGTTTTGTCACTGCATAAAGAAAACCACATTCTTTATTTTTGTATTTGTCATTTTAAGATTTTATGAAAGTCTTGAAAATATATCTTTCCTCTTCATAGTATGACCTGGCAATAACAAGTCTAACCAAATCAAAATATAATAATTTCCTCTTCCTAAAATTGTACACTTGAATGCCCCTCTCTTTTTCAAACCCAAAACCTAAATTTGCTCTTCTTTAGCTCTTGACACACTTCTCCTTCTTATTGCTATAAAAAAAAAAAAAAAAGATTCTGCTTACAAATTTAATCTTCTTAAACAGGTTGTTTATGGCTCTTCTATTTATAATTGTCCCCTCTTATAATTTAGACCATTTCCTATTTCATCTTTGTGGCACAATAGTTAAGTGCTGGTCTGCATAAGGAAAGGTCAGCAACTGGAGTCTAGTAATATCATGGGAAACGAGAAGTGGTGATTTGTTCCCATAATGATTACAGCCTGGGAAACCCTATGGAGGAGTTCTACTCTGCAGTATAGGTTTGCTGTGAATTAGAATCAATTTGAAAGCACTCAACAATATCCTCCCAGTTTATTTGTTTATGTTGCCTTTTTTGGTCGTGTTTTTTCTTTTTATGTTTTTAATGTTCTATCCTTTTGTTGTTGTGTGGAGTCTTGGTGTACTCTTATAGAATAAGCAATGGACTGCTAACTGCAACGTGGTTCAAACTGTTCAGTCATTCCTTGGAAGTCCTATACAGGGGGTTGATATAAGTCAGATCTGATTTGATGGCACTTAGCAACAACAATCTAAGAATGATAAAGCACAAGTATAAACTGGGTGTATAATCCATTTGAATATATATTTGTGTGTGTATATGTATTGGAGTCCTGATGTGGTGCTGCATGATAACATGGTCTGTTTGAACCCCAAGGTCAGAGGTTCAAACTCACCAGCCAATCCTAGGAAATC
>NW_006408563.1:18906412-18907597 GCF_000296735.1 Chrysochloris asiatica | reverse complement strand
AATTGGTCAATGTTCAGTAATTTCAAGAGGAACCATATGATCAATAACTGATGATATTTAAGGAAGAAGTTCAAACCATCCTAAAGGCATTGGTGAAAAATAAGGCTCCAGGAAGTAAAGGAATATAAATTGAAATGTTTCAACAAACTAATGCATTACTGGAGGCACTCACTTACCTATGTCAAAAATTGTGGAAAACAGTTACCTGGCCAATCGATTGGAATAGATCCATTTTTGTGCCCATTCCAACGAGAGGTAATTCAACATAATGCAGAAATCATTAAACAGTATCCTTAATATCATATGCAAGTAAAATTTTGCTGAAGATTATTTTAAAATGCTTGCAGCAGTACAGCAACACAGAGCTGCTAAATGTTCAAGCCAGTCTCAGAAGAGGACAGAGAACAAGGAATATCATTGCTGACATCAGATGGATCTTTGCTGAAAGCAGGGAATTCCAGAAAGAAGTTTGCTCGTGCTTTATTGGTTATGCAAAGTCATTTGCCTGTGTGGATCATAAAAAGTTATGGTTAACATTGCAAAGCATGGGTATTCCAGATCATTCATTGTGGCCATGAGGAGTCTGTGCACACAGCAAGAAGCCATTGTTAGAACAGAACAAGGAGATAATGAATGGTTTAAAATCAGGAAAGGTGTGCCAATGTTGTATTATTTTACTTTGTTTATTAAATCTGTATGCTGACCAAATAATCTGAGAAACTAGATTATATGAACAACAATATAGCATCATAATTGGAGGAAGACTCATTAATAATCTGTAATATGCAGATGATACAACCTTCTTGTTGGAAGTGGAGAGAATTTAAAATAATTACTGATGAAGATTAAAGAATACAACCTTTAGTATGGATTGTACCTCAATGTAAAGAAAATAAAAATCCTCACAACTGGAACAATAGATCACATCAGAGCAATGAGAGAAAACTTTGAAATTGTCAAGGCCTTCGTTTTTCTTGGATCCACAATCAACACTCATGGAAGCAGCAGTCAAGAAATCAAATCACATATTGCATAAAGCAAATCTGCTACAAAAATTTTTAAAGTCTTGAAGGGCAAAATTGCCAGTTTGAGCTCTAAAGTGCACCTAACCCATGCCATGGTATTTGCAATCGCTTCATATACATAGGAAAGTTGGATTATGAATAGGGAAGACCACAGAAGAAT
>NW_006408563.1:18901025-18905064 GCF_000296735.1 Chrysochloris asiatica | reverse complement strand
GAGATGAGGACATGGGGAGAGAGAGAGCAGCTGGAGGCTCTGGATTCACAGAAAGAGAGCAACTGAGAGCTGGTGGCCAGCAGGCAGGTTTGCAGAATGTGCCCTTTGGTTGGTTAAATTATTATATATTCCTGAGTGTTTTTGTGTACCCCCCCACCATCACCCCCCAAAAACGAAGGAATAGAAGCAAATACTGTTGAATGATGCATTTTGAGATTGTAATCATTGCAATGAAATGGTGTAAAACCGGTGTTCTTCCATGTAAACTATCACTCAATTCAAAATAAAAAGTTAGTAACTAAAAACCTATTATGCTATCCTAATAGAAAAATAAAAGTGAACACATATAAAATAAATGTCATTATCTCTCCTTAAAAACAAAAAAAGTAAAAATAAACTTGGAATGTAATGAATTTTTAAATTACATTTATTCATTAATGGTAGCTACATGTTTCTTTTTAATTGCAAATTTTAAGGCAGACAGTTTACATTATATAATTCTCAGAAGAATTCGATGGTTTGAGTATTTATATTTAAAATATTCAAGGACCTGCATTAATGTCTGATTGTATTCTTATTCTTGTTGTTCTTAGAGGTGCCATCAAGTCATTATGGGGCCTAAAATTTATGGGGACACCAGTAGTTTACAAATGGAAAACTCATTTTAAGAAAGGGTGAGATGATGTTAAAGATAAAATCTGTAGCAGCAAACCATCCATATGTATTTGCAAGACAAAAATTTAATCTTGTTTGTACCCTAATTGAAGATAATCTATGATGAACAGCAGTTAAAAACAGCCAACATTAGAGACATTTCAAATGATTCAGCTTGCACCTTTCTAACTAAAGAATTAAAGTTTAGCAAACTTTCTGCTTTGGCTGTGGTGGTGGCTATGGGCCATTGAGTTCATTCCAACTCATAGCGACCCTGTATAGGGTTTCCAAGGCTGTAAATATTTATGGGAGAGAAAGCCTCATCTTTCTCCCGCAGAACTGCTGGTAGTTTCTAACTGCTGACCTTGAGGTTAGCAGCCCGACTCATAACAATTACACTACCAAACCTCTTTACTTTCTTCTTTACAGGTGCCAAAGATTTGTGCCCAGGTTAGCTGCAAATAACAGCAGAGCTTTCAATAGACATTTTAAACAAGTGACATCAAGTTTCTGAAACATTTCTTCAAAATTTGTAAACAGGATATGAAACATGGCTTTACCAGTATGATCCGGAAGAAGAGATTGAAATGCTTCAGTGGTCAAAGGAAAAGGAATCCGTTCAAAAGGAAAGGTCATGACAACAATTTTGGGGGATGCTCAAGGCATTTTCGTTGTTGACTTTTGGCAGGGTTAAAGAATGATAACAATCTGCTTATAATGAAAGTGTTTTCAGAAAGTCAAAGTTTCATTACAGGATCCATCTCCACCATGACAATGCTCCTGCTCAAATATTGACAATTTTTCTAGCATTTCAATGAAAAATGATTAGACTTCTACCTTACAGTGCTGATTTGGCTCCTGTTGAATTCTTTCTGTTTTTTAAACTTAGAAAACAAAAACAAAAAGTTAAGGGCACCCATTTTTGTTCAGTTAATAATGCAAAAAAGACTGCATTGACGTGGTTAAATTTATGGGACCCTCAGTTCTTTAGGGATGTACCAAATAGCTGATACTATCACTGAGAATAACGTATTAAACTTGAAAAAACTTATTCTAAAAAATGAAGCTTATATTTTATTTTAGCTTTTAATTCTATTTTCCACAATCTTTTTGAAGTTACCTGATGTATAACACATGTATGTAACAATTGCATTCTTAATGTATTTATATAATTAGGTTTTGGATGTATATAACCAATAACAGTGCATGGTTTTATGATAAACCATGGTTTTATCCTATATTGTTTGTTGAATTCTTGCCAGGACAATGAGCTAAATGTTTTGGAGATACATAAAGTTAAACCAGTAGACCTGTACTAAGACACCGTGCCACTGGGCTCGTCCTGCTCTGTGCCTGCCGCGGGCTGTGAGGTTGTGGAGCAAACATGAAGGTTGGAGTTGCCCACAGTGCAGTGAATCCAAATACCCGTGTAATGAACAGCCATGGTATGTGGCTGACATATGCATTGGGAGTTGGCTTGCTTCACATTGTCTTCTTCAGTATTCCCTTCTTCAGTGTTCTTGCTGTTTGGACCTAAACAAATATACATAATCTGGGGATGTATGTATTTTTGTATGCAGTAAAAGGAACACCTTCTGAAACTCCTGACCAGAGTAAAGCAAGATTCCTAACTCACTGGAAACAACTCGACTATGGAATACAGGTTACATCTTCACGGAATTTTTTCACAATTTCACCAATTATTCTATATTTTCTGGCAAGTTTCTACACAAAGTATGATTAAATTCACTTCATCCTAAACACAGCTTCTCTCCTGAATTTGCTAATTCCCAAAACGCCACAACTGAATGGTGTTCGGATCTTTGGAATTAATAAGTATTGAAATGTTTTGAAGCTGAATTAAAACTTTTACAGCTATTCAGGTTCCTGTAAGGAAGTAGTAGTTCGTATAATACACTGTTTCTGTGAAAATGTGAGATAAGAGGTGTGTTTACATTGGAGAGCTAATTGCTAGTTCTTCATATGCTCTTGAAGTGCAGATTTTTACTAGAAGATACCTCTTTAATACATTTCTGAAAAGAGGTTTTAAAGGCAGGCTGGGCAGGCACCCGCTCCTAAGTTAAATGGGTATACAGTGGGTGGTAGCAGGTAAATCCAAGGTAAAAAGAGATCTGAACTAGCTTAGTTAATGAATGGGCTCTAGTTTAGGAGAAGAAAATTTCAAATCTTTCAGTCATGATCATTTTAAGCAGATTCATGTGTAAACCATAATCATCTCTTTCAAAAGTTTATTTTAGATTGTTTTTAATTTCATACATATTTCTATCCCCTTGTTTTATGCAAGCTGATTTCTACCTTATTTTACAAGCATATTTTTGTGGTTTTTGTTGGGTCAACATTTAGCATTGATACAAGGTCACTGTTACATTTACTAAGTTACTAAGTTCATGAAGGGCCACCTTCCTGACTGATTGATGATAGAAGATATAAACAGTCTCTGAGTCAAACTTCTAGTGTTAGAACAAACTAGGATTTGCTGCCTTCTAGACATGAGGCTGTAACACGAATTAAGAAAATAATTTATTTCAGGCAGTAAAAACATATATTAATTTAAGGTTTTCTGTTTATTTGGTTGAGCAACTTAATTGTTAAAATCTGCCATTCTTTAGAAAAGAAAATACAACCTGGGTGGCTATATAGCCAACCTGTCATCTGACAGAAACTGCTTCTTAGTATCAAAGAAATTAAGTAATGAAACCTTTTTTAATTGGTCTTCAAAAAAAAATAACTTCATTTTTTTCTTAGTCTCCCTACTTTGAATTGCCATATTTTGCTTATTAATATTTTTGCCTTTCAATAAGTACAAATAACCCCAAATGGTAGCAACCATATTGAAATTCTTGTGACTGGGGAAGCTTCCTATATTGTTGTTGTTGTTAAGTACTATAGAGTCGGTTCCAACTCATAATCATTCTGCATAGGGTTTTCTAGGAGGAGCTGTTAGATTTGAACTTCCAAGCTTTGGGTTCACAGTCCAGTTCTTGACCCTACAGCGCCCCATTAATCACAAGGAATAAACTATATACTGTTGGGGCCAACTGCCGCGTCTGACAGTTGGCTATTCTCCACAACCTAAGTAGAGAGATTAAACCTGAGGAGGTGTGATGGGACGTTAGAAATAAAAGGAAGACAAAAGACACAAGTGAAATAAGAAAAGTTGGGACCAGGTGGGAAGCAGCACTCTGATGGAGATACTACAGCACAGACCAAGGCAGCATGTTTATTTTATACACAGCTCAAGAGGAGGTGCTTGAGGGAGGGTAAGGAGTACAAGAACATCCTGTATTGAAGGTGTCAGCAGTAAGCAGAACTTTATCATAAAAACTGTAGCTTGTGGTAGCTAGATGGAACACTGATTAGGGCA
>NW_006408563.1:18893636-18900509 GCF_000296735.1 Chrysochloris asiatica | reverse complement strand
ATCAAAATAATTATGATCTGTGAACAATAACTATAAAATAGTTTGGGGACAAAAATAAATAGGTTGTTGTTAGATGCCATCAAGTGGGTTCCAAGTTATGACAACCCTGTATAGGGTTTCTGAGAAACTGCTGGTGAATTTGAATTGCCAACTTGGTGGTTCAAACTGACCTTGTGATCCAGTGCTTATCCTATAGCACTATACCATACTCCTACAACACACTTTAAATCATCAAACAGTGGGTTTTCTTAAGTCACAAAAGTATTCATGGAAGACATAATTTATTGTTTAGTTTTTTCCCAATTGAGAGAAAAAAATCATTTAATGTACATATATATTAGTGCATAAATATAAGCATTCTGTTGTTTTCTTGGGTAATATTTGAGCTATTATTTAGTTTATAATTCTTCCAGTTTATTTGCAACTAACAGAAAAGTAATTGCTGAAAATATATTCCTTCATATAACACTGGCATAATATATGTATTTTAATCATCAACAGCTTTAAAAAACCACTCTGGCGAAAAATTTGAAGTGCAATCTCATATACAACTGACAGTTATGCTTCCTTATCTCTCTAATCATAGGTAAATGAAGAAAACAAGCATTTTTATATTTTAGTTTAACCACAAGAGGGAACTCATAGAGACCTGTTAATGTAAATTAAATGTATTCACATTGATAAAAAACGTTAGTCTATAGAGTTCAAGTGAAGTTCATTTTCTCTTATCATATTTTAATCCCATCATGCTTAAAAGGATGTTTCAGTAAACCATTTTTTCCCTATAAATGCTTACTTTATTTTATAACAATTAAAGGTTCTTATGTTATTTGATTAAATGATTCTTCCTTTTAATTTTAAGGCATAGATTGAAGATTCTATAACTGAGAAAGTTTTGAAACTGACAGGAATTCTTTCAGTGCATTATCACTTAGCTCTTTGAAATCATTTATTAAACACCTCTGCATATGATTCTATCTCTTTTCATTCATCTCAGAGCAATGCTAGCAAAAATGTATTAATATGCATATCAATTTTCACAACATACATCAATACCTTTGAAAGATAGGAAGGGGCTTTAAAAAGTTTGTGGGAAAATGGAATTAAATGATAATGGAATATTTCCACAAACTTTCTGAAGTCCCCTCATATATTACAGGGGGTGCAATGATTCTGTAGGGTAAGCACTGGGCTGTGAACCACAAGGTCAGCAGTTTAAGCCCCAACCACTCCGAGGGAGAAAGATGAGGCTTTCTGTCTCACAAACATATGCAGCCTTGAAAACCCTTTAGAGGGTCACTATGATTCTGAACCCACTCCAGTGCATTTAGCAACAACTTAGGAATCCAGATTCAAAATGGAGTTTAGAGTGATCCCGTAGGATAATACACTGGACCACAAGGTTGGTTTGAACCACAAAGTCGGAGATTCAAATTTACCATCCCCTCCTCAGAAACCCTATACAGGGTCACTTTGAGTTGGAAACAATCTAGCAGCACTAAACAACATCAACCACAACAACACTAATCATATTGTAGAATTGATGTTTAAAATATCATACCAAGTTTGACCAAGGGAGGAAAGTGAAATAAATCTAATCCCCCTTAAAGATAACTAAATTAATTACCAAGATTAGATTGTTTGCTATCTTCTTTATATTTATTTACTCTGGTATAAAATTTATCTTCAATGTATTGAATTCTTAATTGAAGATGGCAAGTGGATTTTGCAAGGCATCATCTTCCAAAGTGAAATGCAAGATCAGGGAATCTGTAAGTTAACTAGTTCACTGAATTTTTTACTTGCTTGCTGACATTTTTAAGTGATCAATTAAAGTAGCTCTTTTGATTTTAGTCTTGTGAGATCTGTGTGCAAATTCTAATCTACATAACTGAAGATAATAAATGTGTTGTTTTAAACCACTTTGTGGTAATATGGCAATAGAAAGGGAAAACTAATATGCCTGGTTTACTGATGGATCCGATTTATTATTCTTAATAAAATAATGTGTAAGGTGGAGTAAACGATTCTAAAATCTTTCATTAACCCAACTTAATGCATGGCTTTTATTTCTTTTTTTTTCATTTTGCAATTCTTTAATATATTTTAGAATATAAAATATAACATAGTTAATTTTTAAATAGTAAATGCACTAATCTATTCAATTGTGACTGTTTGAAATAAAATAATGTATCAATGCCGGCCTTATACATAAACATTTATATCCATATATCAAACATCATTTAAGATATGTATACATGTATACCAAATATCAGTGAACTTTGCCATTCATTTTTTAAATAACAATATTTATGTAGATACTTAATATAGTGTGCTTTGCAAAGAGAATATATTTAGAACCTTTCTTCGTAGTTTCTTATTTTTAATTTTTAAAATCTATACATTGAACTTCCTGCCTGGGGGCAGGATAAGCAGAGACAGGTTGAGGCTCTTCAGCAGAGTCACAGAAAAACCATAGAAGGTGGTTTCCCAGAGAAGCTCCAGAGTTTTGTAACTACTTTAAGGACACCAGTTTCCCGAGCCCACCGGTGAAGAAATTTGACTGTGGAAGGAAAATATGGCGATTTCTGAATCCATCGGGACACTCCCTGCAGGCCCCTTGACCTGGGCTGAGATCAGAGGGCAGGGCCACAGCCAGGCTGGTCCAGTGATACAATGCTAAAAACAATGGTGTTGCATCTGGAAAAAGGGTGTGATGGAGTTTACACTTTTCTTTCCTCCTCTCCCTGTCGCATTCTCACTGCCTTTCCCAGACACCTTCAGGCAGGTGGAAGCGCACCCCTAAAAGGGTCCAGCGTTGCACGCACAGTTTTCCCACGGCACAGGGATGAGGTTCCTGGGAGCCCGGTGGGTCCCACAGGCTGATCCTTTGGCTGCTTCTTATGACGTCTGACTCTGGGACCCAGCCCTAAAGTTGACCTTGGTGGGACTCTTTATACTTCCCTTACCTAGCAAGAAACAGCAGGTCTTGCCATACAGCCAAACCATACGGGCACTTTGCAAACCCCAACATGAAAGGCAAGAGCCAATACCAACTACTGTATACAAGGATGCAGCTATTTGGAAAATTATGCTGTGCATACACTTGTAAACAGAGAATTACGCTGTGCAAACAGTGGACAATCTTTCTTCCATTCATTTCTCAATATCTATCTGGCGCTGATTGTGCCAGGACTGACTATGAGGGTTGGAAATGTAAAGGTAGACGTTTTGTAACAAAAAGAGGGGAGTGGTTGATATTGCAGTTCAGGATTAGAGGACCCTGGGACTCTTAAGGGAGAAGAGCAGAGTGCAGGACACTATCCAAAGAAGCAGTGACACCAGAGATGGAGGCAGAGATGCTGATGTGGAGAGATGGAGCGTCTGGGGACTCTGGACTCAGGGAGGAAGATGGTCTGTGTGCTGACAGCCGGGGGACAGACTTGCAGGGTGTACCCTTTTGTTGTTTGATGATGCATGGAGGGGATTGTAATCATTGCAATGAAACAAAATATAATAGGATGAATGTAAAGCCAATGTTCTCCCATTTAAACATTATTCATAATAAAAACTTAGAAAAAAATAAAATCTATACATTAAAATGTTGGCAGTTCTTTAACTGTAAATGTACAAGAACACATATATATAAATGTTGCCAAGCAAAACACCACCTGTATAGCCACTTCTAGTTCACATATTTTAAACCATACTAGTAAAATCTAAAGTTATTTATATATTTTCATTCACTCCAATTATTTTTAAATTATTCTTAAAATAAATGGGTTTCTTAACAATGACTTCAATTAAAATATGCTTATATGAACCGTAATTAGATTTAACATTAAAATGAAGTGAAACTTTGTGATTTTAATATAAGAATATATTTTAGTATAATTTCATTTTTATAAAATGATTGCTGTAATTATATGTCAAAAAGTAAACATTGAAAGCTATAATAAGCTAGTAAGGAAAAGAGAGTTTTCACATTAAATCAATGCAAAATGACTCAACATGCCACAATAAGAATGACTTTGGAAGGGCTGAAGTCTGGGGAGACCTGGGAACTCCTGAGCCTATGGAAAAGGACCTAGCCACAGAGGGCTAAGGGCGAGAGTTAAGTTTTCATCTGATGTAAAGTGGAGGGAAACACGTGATGCCCAAACTTGTAAATAGTACCCATTGACCTAGCTTCAATAGCTTGATGATCAGAACTCAACTAGAGGAAGTTGAAGAAATTTGATGAAGGAATCAAGTGTAAATTGTTACAATTTGATGAACTTGACCTATACTTATGGATGTAGTAGCTCAAAATATCAACTGAGAGGGAAGGAGTCTTCACATCAATGGTCAAACCTATCCCCTCATGACACAGGGTTGATAGGGATGAGCAACTCAGACATTGGTTACCTAAAATGGGGCTGTGACTGGCTTACAAGTTTCCATGAAGGAATTTCGTTTCAGAGTGTGCAAGGGAAGTAGAATCTCCACTGAAAATTTTTGTCTTATCTAGATGGGTCTGGTGAAAGGAGATGGGGGTAGGATTCATTTGATTCAAAAGTGAGTAATTGTTATCATGACTAATTGTAATTGTCACCACTGTAAAGGTAGAAGTTGTGTAACAAAAGGGCGAGTAGTTAATCTTACAGTCCAGGAACAAAGGACCCAAGGACCATAAGAAAGAAGAGCATGAGCAGAACACGGGACTCTAACCAGAGAAGCAGTGATGCCAGAGATGGAGGCAGAGGTGATGGCATGGAGAGATAGAGCAGCTGAGGACTCATGGAAAGACAAAGGCTGTATGCTGGAAGCCAGGAGGCTGGCTTGCAGAATGTACCCTTTGTTTACATGATTTAAAAAAAAAAAAAAATTTAATGACTTTGAGTAGAATATAGGGGTCTGACTCTTAGCTATAAATGAATACCTTGCAATAGGTTGTCTTTCAAACTGTAGTATTTATATAAAAAATATTTTAATCCATGTAAATCATTATTCCAGCCATTTATAATATATATTGAACAGCTAAAATGACTAAATTTAATTTGATTTAATTAAATTAAATAGCATAAGTTTTAAAAGACTGCTTTTCTTTGCACAATATTACTCACAGGAAGCAATTTTAGCAAACCTAAGGTAAAATTACTATTGCTTTTTAAGAGATTTGGGACAATTTTCACTAAAATAATTAAATTTATAAAGGCTGTGATAATGCAAGTTGCCGCCATTCTTCTAAGGAAAATGAAAATTAATTTATCTTTACCTCTTGGCCAATAATTCTCTGTATTCCATTACTTCCTAGATACCATTTCTATATATTGGAAATGTAGCTAGAAATCTGAAGGTTTTGTCTGGCCATTGGAGACAGACCTGTTTCTCTCTGTCCATTTTTCCATTACTCTTACAGGTACTTTGCCTTGTTCTCTACCTCTCGCTTCTGTACACCCTTTCCCAGCTGTCAGTTTGCACAAGGTGCCCAGCTTAAATCCAGTATTCCTGGATTTTACTATTGTGTAACCACATTACTTTAGAAAAGGTAGTAATGAATAAATTACAATTTCCTCATCTACAAGGTTGAGGGTGTAGAGAGATTTTTATATGTACATTATATATGTGTGTGCATATATATAATATATCACATGCATGTGTATGTGTGTGTATATATATTTACATATGTAACCAATTACCTGCTTTGTACTTAGAGGCACTCATTGTCTTTCCCATTTTGGTTTTATAGGGCTATCAAAGTCATAAAATATTTTCACCTAAAGACTTCAAAAGACATGTGGTATATTCTTTATAGGCCACACTTTTGTATAACATAGCTGAGCACTTTCGCAGGGGTATAGACATTCTAACCAAAAATACACACATTCACCATGTATTTTCACCCTCAATATTATGAATTAACTGATTTAACCTATACTTTTGAACATTAGGAGAGAGAGACTGAGAGGTGAGCTCAACTATTTAGATGCAAGTCTACAGTCAAAGGCCTTATTTCATTTAAGAGAATTGTCATTGTTAAGTGCCGTTGAGTCAGTTCCAACTCATAGTGACTCTGTATAGGATTTCTGAGGCTTACAAATCTTTGCAGGAGCAGAAAACCTCATCTTTCTCACATGGAGCAGCTAGTGGGCTCAAACTATTGACTTTGTGGTTTGCAGTCCAGTACTTATCCTGTGAAGCCACTGCAAAAAATTTTTTAAGAGAATAAGTTGCAGTAATTATTTCAAATCTAGTAATTCTCACCATGACTTGAATGTGAAAAAAAGCTTTCATGTTTTTTATTACCTTATCAGTCTTGTAAATTTATTCAGAAAAATTAGAAGCTTCTTAAAATTATGTAAGTCAAAGTTTATTCCATTAATTTTCTCTCATAAAATGCCAGTTTTCTTGCTTCTGCTATGAATCCTACTATCAATGATGTGATTCCTGTGTAGTTCATTTGGAGAGGCCCATTTGTTTTATCATTGTTTATGTTGTTGAAAAAAAGATGCTCTGAAGCTACAAGAGAGTTTAAGGCAAGGTGCCAATGTTATCACTGTCTTAATCTTAGAAAGAAATCCTGAACTTTCTGGGCAGATACTAGTAGCACAAAGCACATGGAGAAAACACCTATAATTTTTTAAATGTTGGCTTAAGTATCACTATTTTTTTATTTTTTGTCAACTTTTATGTAGTAGAATGTTTGTTGTCTTTTTTTTTTTTTTAAGAAAACTTACAACAATTTTATTTTGTTGAAAAAAATTACAGTAAGATATACACCAACTTTCTACATGTCCATTTAATAACATAGATTATTCTTTGAATTGTACAATCATTCTCACCCTCCGTTTCTAAATTGTTCCTCTTGTTGTCGATTTGATCCCATGCAGT
>NW_006408563.1:18888553-18889856 GCF_000296735.1 Chrysochloris asiatica | reverse complement strand
TTTGCTACTATTGAGTGATGGGGTTGTTTGTTAATGTTATTCAGATCCTCTGTTTCTTCATTCACTTTCTTTCTAGTTGTTCTATCCATTAAGAAGTACTACAATCTCCAACCATTTTTATAAATCTACTTCTTTTAAATCTAAGTGTTTTCATTATATATTTTGGGTTCAGGCCTGCTTGGTTATTTGATTTTTTTTTTTTTTTTAATAATATTGCTGCTCCCGGTCCTTTTTTATTACTGTTTGCTTGGTGTTGTTTCCACATCCTTTGATTTTAACCTATGATGCCTGTGTGTCAACATAGACAACATATGGATGGGTCACTTTTAAAACTGATTCTGCCAGTATGTCTCTTGATTGGATCCTTTAATCCATTTATAGTCACTGTAATTACAATAGAGAAGAATTTACTTCAGTTTGTCATAAAATTTTTGGCTTGATGAGGTTGATGACGTCTTTGTTCCTTTATATCATCAGTGCTGAGTTTTTTAAAACAGATTTCCCCTTTTATTTTAGTAAGTCTTGGTTTTTCTTTTCTGTGGTGAGTAGAGTTATATACTTTACTACTACAGTGAGGTTTACAAATTAAGGTAACACATACATTAATAATGTTGTCTATTGAAGCCACCTTAATTTCCTTGGCATGTGAAAATTCTGTTTCTATACCAATCATTCCCTTTCTTGTTTTGATGTTACCATCAGTTACAACTTTGTACCCTGGATTCCCTGTAATCACATTTTAAATTTATTTTATTATTGTATGCATTGAGGTCATTGTTATGTGTCAATGCTTTGAATAATTGGCTGGTCTAGTTAGTTTTATTTCTGGAGGACTCCCTTTAATATTTCTTGTAGGGCTGATCTGGTAGTTACAAATTCCCTTAATTTTTCTTTATCTGGAAATGTCCAAATTTCACTCTTTTTTTGAATGACAATTTTGCTGGATATATTATTCTTGGTTGACAGTTCCTTTCTTTCAAGACTGTAAATGTATGTCACCCCATTCCCTTCTTGCCTGCATTGTATCTGGGGAGAAATCAGCACTTAATCTTATAGAGTCCCCTTTGTAGGTGATATTTTGCTTCTCTTGTGCTGCCTTCAAGATTCTTTCTTCATCTTTGTTTCTGGAAAGTTCAATTATAATGTGTCTTGGTGTTTTTTTTCTTGGTGTTTAGCCTATATGGAGTTTGTTGAGCTTCTTGGGTGAAAATCTCTTCATCTTTAAGGATATTGGGGAAGTTTTCTGCCATTATTTCTTCAAAAATTTCTTCTACATTTCGTTTCTTCTCTTCTTCTGGAATTC
>NW_006408563.1:18883753-18888303 GCF_000296735.1 Chrysochloris asiatica | reverse complement strand
GAAACCTTAATACTAGATTTCTGACATCTTTGTTGGGAATTTCATAGCAATAAACTCCTGAAATATTAGGTTTATCTTTCATTGGTGGATAAACAGAAAATTCCACTGCCTTTTTTGATGATTCAAAAACCTCCATATCTTTTACAATTTCTTCCAGTAGTTTCTTTTCATCATTTCATTCTTCAAAGTTAAGTGATGCAAATGAGTTCTGAGACAAGGCTAATTAATTCTCTGCTGCTACTGCTAGCTGACTCAATGGCACTGCACAACAAAAACAACACCTGATAGCTGAAGTTCCACACTCGAAAGAACCTACTGGTTGCTTCCTTTGGTCTCTGCTGCCTCCCTCCTCTCCATGGAACAGATTTGGAGAAGCTGGACAGCTGGATCACACTGGAGTGTCTCTCAATAGTAGCATTCCATCCACACCTGTCACTATCTGAATGCTGCTGCTGAGGTTGCTGCTGTCCTCCTTGAGCACCAGAATGTTCATTCTAGCACCAGTGTACAAATCGGACCTGGCCTTGAAGGAAGAATTGAAAAATGGCCATTGAGACTGTCCACCTAAGGAGAGCTCTTCGCTCATCAAGCCACATGACCCTCAGTCCCAGCAACTGAAGAAACTCAGCCCAGCTCCTATGACCTAAATTGTCTTTTATGTCTTCTTATAATTTGTAGAATGTGATGCTTATTTAGATTATAAAATGGATCAGTGTTTTCATCTGTGAAATAAAGATTTTGTTTTTGTATATGTCAAATATAATTACCTGTACCTGAAAAGAATAGATAAGTGGGAAACGGTAGCCTTCTCATAAAGAGTCTTCCAAAAAAATAAAGAGACAATTAAGAATAAAGATTTATGAACTATTCCTTCAAAACTATCTTATCTCTATGTTAATTAATAAATCATGCTATAATGAAGCTAATGGATAAGATTAAGAATGAATCTCAATGCCAACATTGTCCTCTCAATTTCTAATATTTTGTATTTTGTTGGAATTTTTCAGACCTTAAACAAAAATCAGATAATAACGAATATAACTCTTTGGTTCAAATATCATCTCCATTTACTTCCTGTTATTGTACATCTGTAAAGGAAATGTAATCCCCTGATGTTTTTCTATGGCTTTTATTTTTTAAGCATTAATAATTTTCAAATAATTTCCTCAGAGTCCTGGTGTGGTGCTGTGGTTTAATGCACCAGACTGCAAAAGCTGTTTGAACTGCAAGGTTGGTTCAAGCTCACCAGCTGCTCCTAGGTAACCCTATACAGGGTCGCTATGGGTCAGAATCAACTCAACGGCACTTAACAACAACAACATCATATATTTCTAATATGATAATCTTTTGGATTTAAAAATTAAATAAAGTCAAAATCATCCCAGTGCCTTTAGAATTTCTTTAGAATACCACATAATTTTATGGATAGCTGTATTTCCTGATATGGCACTATAAAGTAAGCACAGGTCGGCAGTTCAAAATGACCAGTTATTCCTCAGAAACCCTATACAGGGTACCTATGAGTCAGAACTAACTGGATGTTACAACAACAACAACAAAGATATAAAGGACTCCTGATATACTGCTGCATGATAATCCCTGGAAGGATAACTTCAAGATCAACAGTTCAAAACCACCAGCTGCTACTTGGAAACTCTATACAGATGTCTTAGAATTCAATAAGATCTATATTCCAGGTTGCTAAATAGTGCTTTTATCTCTTCCTCCTCTTTCTTTTATTTGAATGAGGTCTTAAATTTGTAACACACTTGAATTTCTGAAGTATTTCATTCTATCCAATCAATACAATTTTTGATACCAATCAAGACAATTTTTGCTACCAATAATTGGTATTCTGCTGAAAGAGTGATTGATCACCTGTCCTAAATGTTGAAGACCTTAACTGAAGTTGTTGTTGTTGTTATGTGTCATGGAGTCGGTTCCGGCTCATAGCGACCAGGGTTTCCGAGGCTGTAAATCTTTTCGGGAGCAGAAAGCCTCATCCTTCTCCTGCGGAGCAGCTGGTAGTTTCAAACTGCTGACCTTGTGGTTCGCAGCCCGATTCGTAACCACTACGCTATCAGAGCTCTTTAACTGAAGTAGTAATGTTTAATTTTTAATAGAGAAGTAGATAAATTTTACATTTCTGTTCTCTTGGCCTTCTACTTGAGCTTTTGTAAATGATTCTGCCACACTGAGAGTTGGCGCTTCCTGATTGCTTGTGTCCATCTGTCATCATGGAATTTTGCCTATTTTTAAATGTGATAAGACAGCTAAACTTGAACATAAGTGCCTACAAACCATAGGCATACTTTTTATCCCTTTATAGCATTTCACATTCTATCCTTTGGGCAATATGCCATGAAGTTTGTGACAGATTTGATTTTCAATGAAAAAAAATAGTTAAAGTCTAAGCTCCATGTCCTACTGAATTATATATTTTGTTCATGTCAAATTTTATTTTTACCCTATCCCATGCTCAGCAATTGAAATGTAAATGAATTACTATTGGCACTGTTAAAAGATCGGTACTCCAAATAAAGATACTCAAATCAGATTAAACAAGCAGATGCACAAAGTACTACACAAACAAAAGTTGTGGGTTTTTTAAACTTTATTTTATAGTTAACAGATAAGTTCATAATATCCTACTATGATTTTTCCCTGCATCTTCATTTCTGAATGTTTAAATAATCTGGAATAGAAAATAATATTTGGCAGAATGGAACACATTCTTTAATATGCAAAGATTAACCTGAGGATTTGGTAGCTGTGGCTTTCAAAAGCAATGTGACCACTGCATAGAAAAACATATTTGACAGGTAAAGAACAGTGGATAGCTGATGGAAAGTGAACTAGAGCACTCTTAATGTTTGCTTTTCTTAATTTTGTAAAGTCTTATAAACTATTGAATGCTCAATATATATTTGTACTGATGATGAGTAACTAAAAGTAGTGTTAAAACATGACTCATTAAGCATAAAGAACAAAGAAATAGTGACTACAAAATGTTATAGGATAAACACATTTCCTACTGAATATATAACAACAACAATATGTTTGTCTTTTCAAATAGACTAACCTGTACTAGAAAAAAATTATAAAAACAATTTTTTTTTTAGCATGGTTTTCTGCAACAATCAATTTAATACTTCAGACCTAAAGCAAACTCAAAAGGAGTTAAATGTAATAGAGTCCTGGTGTGGCACTGTGGGTTAAGGCACTGGACTTCAAGGTCAGTTTGAACTCCAAGATCAGTAGAGTTCACCAGCAGCTCCTCAGAAACCCTATGCATGGTCAGTATGAGTAGGAAATGATACGACATCACTTAATAAAAGAAAGAGCTATAATAGATTTTTTTAAAAAAAGTATTCACAATCTGAAATTATTACTTTTATTCAACATGCAAATATAATCTTCATTTTAGCTGCAAAAATATTATCCTATGACCCCTCTAAAGAGTCAAGAAAAAGAGGGAATGAGACTTAGATACTATTCAGTATTTAGCAGAATTTTTACTTAACTTTCAACATCATTTATTCATTTATTATTGTCAATGCATACTCAAGATTCATAATCCATAGGGTTATTGGAACTAGCAATATAATTTTTTAATGAATCTTTACCTAGATACTTGTGCATTCTGGATCAAGACACTCAGCTGTTCCAGGAGCCACCATCTTGGGAGATAACATCTTGATTGTATAAGTATTGATAGTATCAGGAGAGAACATCTTGATTGCATCTTGATTATATCAGGATTGACATTGAAATTTAAAGTGACAGTATCAACATAAAACCAAACAGCCACCACTCGTCTGTCTGTCGTGCTTTGGTGGCTTGAGTTGCTGTGATTCTGAGGGCTATGCCACCAGTATTTTAAATAACTGGCAGGGTCACCCATGGTGGACAGGTTTCAGATGAGCTTCCAGACAAAGACAGACTAGAAAGAGAGTGACAAACTACTTCCTAATCGCTAGTCACTAAAACCTCTATGAGTAGCAGAGAAACATTGTCAGATACAGGACCGGAAGGTGGGAAGGCACTCAGAATGTGACTGGGGAAAAAAATTGCCTCCTCAAAGTAGAGTTGACCATGATGACGTGATTAGAGTTAAGCTCAGGGGAGAAAAGCGCACAGACCTTGATTTGCTGATGGGTCACAAATCAAAATGAAGAGAAACAGCTGTAAGCATCCATTAAAAATCAGAACAAGGAATATAGGAAGTATGAATCTGGGAAAACTGGAAGTTGTCAAAAATAAAATGGAACATATAAACATCGATAACTTAGGCATTAGTGAGCTGAAATGGCCTGGTATTGGCCATTTTGAATCAGACAACCACATGGTTTATTGTGCAGGGAATGAAATTGAATCAGTCATGAGGTACAATGCTGTAAGTGATAGGATAATATCCATGCACCTACAGGGAAGTCCACTCTTCAATCTGAAATCGATCAAACATGCAATCAAGATGTATTGCTCGTTACTGGTGATTGGAATGCAAAGGTTGAGAGCAAAGATGAAGGACCAGTAGTTGGAAAATTTGG
>NW_006408563.1:18879940-18881157 GCF_000296735.1 Chrysochloris asiatica | reverse complement strand
TGAAACACTGCTTGGTCCTGGGCCAACCTCCCTATTGTTGCCATGCTTGAATGCATTGATGCTGCCATTTTGCCAATCCATATCATTGGCAGGTCTTCCTCTTTTTCTCTGACTCTTCACCTTACTGAACATGATATCCTTCTCCAGCGACTGGTCCCTCCTGGAAATATGTCCTAAGTATGAGAGACGAAGTTGGCCATCTTGGCCTCCAAGGAGCACTCTGGCTGCACTTCTTCCAACACAGATATGTTTGCTTAACTATAATTTATTTTACTTGAATGTGTTTAGTCAATCTTTTACACAAATTCTGTGGTACTGTCAATGTATTCTCATTTATTTTTCATAATATCTGCTAACCAGTTATGATTTTCATTTTACATATTTTGAGACTCAAAGACAACTAATGTATAGTTGTAGGGCTGTGATTTTCAGGTCCAACCCTACATAGACAAAGCAATGGTTCAATTCCATCTATCTTATTTCAAGTCCATAACATTCCTCACTTCTACATAATTGCCTCAGCTCATCATGTTCTATCTAATTAAAGTCTCACCCGTGATCTCCCTTTGTGATCATGGGCCAAAAGATTGTCATATGCAAGACTAAATACTTGAATAGGCTCAGAAAACTGTCATCCAGAATAGATGTTATAGTTCCAATTTCAATTCCCAAGTCATAGAGTGGTTGGAGTCTATTTCCTTTACTCCAGAAACAAATTCAAGTATGTCTGGTACTAAGTTCATGCCACTTGCACTAGTGGATTAATGTGCTGGATTGCAAGGTTGGTTTGAACTGCAAGGCTGCCTGTTCAAGCTCACCAGCCACTCCTCAGAAAACCTATACAGGGTTGTTATGAGTCAAAACTCACTTCATGGCACTCAACAACAGCAAGCCCTATCCATCACTATCAAAATTACATGTATAATGAATGCTATTTGGAAGTTTTTGTAGATGTAATTTTTTATATGAAACAGTTTTTGCTATTGTTAGTCTTTTTGTAATATAGATAATATGGAATTTGAGTGAATAGATGGATGAATACATAAACTATTTCAAAATTGTTTTAATATTAGAAAGGGTAGAAACCAATACACATTTTTAAAGGATCAGATTTATGAGTGGTTTCCAACCTGTCTAGACTGAGCTGGTGAAAGGAGATGGAGATAAGACTCTTGTGGTTCAATAGTGCTATCAGGACTGATGATGAATGTTGCAAA
>NW_006408563.1:18877385-18878990 GCF_000296735.1 Chrysochloris asiatica | reverse complement strand
AACAACAGCTCAATATAGGGTCAGGATGAGTTGCAACTGACTAGATAACATTTAACAGCAACATATTAAAAGAAAGTAATTTCTCAGTATAATGTTTAGGTTTATTATTGCATTAGAGAGATGGCATGAATAAATTTGGATTATTTGCAACTGGGTTTACTTTATACTTAATTCTTCACTTGAAATATTAAAAACAATAGAAGAATGTATGTTTACCCACTTCTTACTCTCCTGTCCTGCAAGGTTTGATTAGAAAATAAATCATTATATGCCTGGCTAGAGATTGTTGCAGTACCTTCTCTCCCTGGTTTTGCTCTAATTGTTAGATATTAAAGTAAGCAGAAGTAGAACATGTTTATTTACATGAGGATGATGTAAGGCTATTTCCAGTGATGGTTCCTGAGTTTTTTGCAATAGTAGTGGATGCTGTACACAGCATAAGGCTACTGTTTCTCAAAAGATAATGTATTCTCTGAATTCCAAGAAAGCATCTGACAAGTACACAGTTCCTGGTCACTGCGTGTTTTGTTAAGAATAAATGGTTTTACACAGTTCTTAGCCTATTACTTATAAGGAATAATTAGGAATATTTGGCTGATCAAATGGGGAAAAATTCCAAAAGATTAAAGCATTAAGCATATTGTTGTGAAGTGCTGTTGAGTCGGTTCCAACCCGTAGCAACCCTGTGGAGCAGCTGGTGAGCTTGAACCACCAACCTTGCAGTTCAAATGGCTTCGCAGTCTGGCACATTTACCCACAGCATCACACAAACAATATTCCCCTAAGCTCAGTATTGACCATAACGTTATTCTAAATAATATGATTTCTAAAAGCTCTGACAACAGTTCTAGGTCTACATGTATTCATTGCATGTCTATATAGGTTTCTGTGTTTGTGGTACAAGGATATAAACATCTGGCTTGTGTCAGATGGATATAAAGAGTATTAATTTAATTCATTTCTTCAATTGCTCAAATATGAAGGAGTCCTCGGTTTTGCTTCAAATGTTATGTCTTTGATACACAAAAGTACATCTTTACAATGAAATGTGCACATGGGATTTTTCATAATTCAGAGGTAACTTTATATCAGTTGCAATTGACAGCTTTGCTCACAATTTTCCTAAAAGAATAAGTAACACACCACATCAATTCCTAATAGGTGTCAGAACTTACAATTCTCTAAGAAGCTATCTTAAGATAATAGATTAAATATGTAAAGTGACCTAGAGGTTATTCATTTTTTATTCTTATCCAAGTGATTATATATTTTTAAAAAAACATAAGTGCAATAGATGGAAAAATAAAAATTCCTAAAATTTGTTAAAAGTAGATACTTCTTGAGAAAAGCACATTTGTGTAAAGTGAAAAAAAATGATAGCAAAGGAGGGAAATATAGTACAGAAGAAGGAAGGAAAAGAGTCAGGAAGGAAGGATGGAAGGAAATAGGGAATAAAGGGGGAAAGAAAGGAGGATGGGAGGGTAGAAAAGAAAAAAGGAAGAAAAAAAAAAGGAAATTCAATATTTTATAATTCTTAATTTTAGAATGGGAGTTCTGGTAGCATAGTGGTTACAAATCTGGCTGCTAACCTCACGGTCAGCAGTT
>NW_006408563.1:18875187-18876863 GCF_000296735.1 Chrysochloris asiatica | reverse complement strand
TCTGGTAGCACATCCTCCTAAATGGATTTGTTTGTTCTTTTGACAATCCATGATACTTTTAATACTCTTCTCCAACACCACAACTTAAATGCATCAATTCTGCATTCTTCCTTGATCATTGTTCAGCTTTTACATGCACAAGAGGGTATTTAAAATACCATGGCTTGTGTCAGATTTGCCTTAGTCCTCACACTATTATCTTTTCACTTGAACACTTTAAAGAGTCTTTGCCTAATATAATGCATCCTTTGATAACTTGACTGTTGATTCGAAGAGTGTTGATGGTGGATCCAAGCAATGAGAAGACTTTGAAAACTTCAATCTTTTGTTCATTTATCATGATGTTATTTATTTGTCCAGTGCTAAGCATTTTTGTTTTCTTTACACTAAGATGCAACCTATACTGAAGACTGGACTTTGATTCTCATCACTAATATAAAACCTCTTCTCTTTCAGTAAACAAGGCTGTATCATATGCATATTTTAGGCTGTTAATGAGCCTTCCTTCAAACCTAATGTCATGTTCTTTGTCATATAATCCAGATTCTCAGGTTACTTGCTCCGCATATAGTTTGAATAAATATGGTGAAAGAATACAACCCAGGTGCACATCTTTCCTGATTTTGAAACATTCAGTGACCTCTTGTTCTGTTCGAATACCTGCCTCTTCACCCTCGGAAACCCTGTACATGGTCGCTATGGGTCGGACCCGACTCGACGGCACTTAACAACAACAACAACAAGTCTATATACATGTTACTTATGAGCACAATTAAGTGTTCCAGAATACTCAATCTCTGCAGTGCTTGTTAAAATTCCCACAATTTAAAGCTTTTGCATATACAATAAAGCACAGGTAAATACCTTTCTGGCATTCTCTGCTTTCAGTCAAGATGCATCTAATGTCAGCAAAGGTATCTCTTGTTCCACGTCCTCATCTGAATCCAGCTTTAACCTCTAGTAGTTCCCTGTCAAAGTACTGTTGCAGCTAAATTTGAAATATCTTTAGCAAACTTTTACTTGTATATATTATGACATTGTCCATTGATTTCTGCATAGTATTTGGTCAACTCTTCGACATGGATCTCTTCCAATGAATAGGCCATGTAGCTGTCTATTAAATTTCTTGGTATAGATGAGATAGGGCCTCCAGTGCTTCACCAGTTTGGTGAAAGGTTTCAATGTGTATTCCATCAATTCCTGCAACCTTGTTGTTTTCCAATGCCCTCAGTGCATATTAGACTTCTTTTGGTGTCATTGGCTCTTGATCATATGTTACATCTTAAATAGTTGAATATCAACCATTTCTTTTTGATGCAGTGACTTTTAATTCCTTCTATCTTCTTTGATGCTGCCTGCTTCATTCAATATGTTGCCCAAAGAATCCTTCATTATTTCAAGTCTAAGCTTGAATAATTCTTTAGTTCTTTCAGCTTGAGCAGTGCGGAACATGTTCTCCTGTTTTGGTTTTCTGACTCCAGATCTTTGCACATTTCATTATTTGACTTTGTCTTCTCAAGCTGTCCTTTGAAATGTTCTGTTCAGTTCTTTTACCTTCTCATTATTCCATTTGCTTCTGCATATCTCTGGTGGAGAGTAAGTTTCTGTGTCTTTCTTGACATCCATTTTGGTCTTTTCTTTCTTTCTTGTCTTCTTAATGACCTTTTGCTGTCATC
>NW_006408563.1:18871120-18874878 GCF_000296735.1 Chrysochloris asiatica | reverse complement strand
AAAAGTATTTGCAATGAAGAAATCATTGGTTCTTGCAAAATTCTATGGTGTGGTCTCCAGCATCATTTCTAACACCAAGGCCATAATTTCCAACTATTAATCCTTCCTCTTTTTTTTTCCAAACTTGGCATTCCAATCATCAGTAATTATTAATACATCTTGATTGCATGTTTGATCTATTTCAGACTGATGATGTTGTTAGAATGCTTTAATTTTGTTACCACTGGCTTCAGTGGATGGTAGTAAATTTGAATAATAGTGGTATTAATTATTCTTCCTTGTAGGTTTGTGGATATTATTCTATCACAGACAGCATTGCAAGACAGGTCATTTATATGTTCCTTTTGATGTTGAATGCTGTGTCATTCCTCATCAATTTGTCATTTCTGTCATATGTGATTGTCAGATTCAAAACGGCCAATACCAGTCCATTTCATTTCACTAATGCGTAGACTATTGATATTTATGTCTTTCATTTCATTTTTGACAAGTTCAATTGTCCTAGATTCATATAGTTCTTGCTCCATTTATTAAAGGATATTTACAACTGTTTCTCAACATTTTGAGTGTGCCATAGTCAGAAAATGAAGGTCTCGAATATTTTACTCCATTAGTATCATCTCAGTCAACACTAAGGCAACAACTCTGCCACAGTCATACTTTGAGTGCCTTCCAACCAGAGAAGCTCATTTTCTAGCACTCCATCTGACAATAATCTAGTGCTGTTCGTCATGTTTCAAGGCTCCATATTCTGGTGCTACCTGACAGTGTTTTATTGCTATTCATGAGGTTTTCAGTGGCTAACCATTCGGATGCTACCCACCTCTCCTTCTTCTTAACCTGTCTGGTTCTGGAAGTTTGGTTAAAATATGTCCCACTTGGGTGGCCCTCATGACATTCAAAATACTGGTGGTATAGCTTCCGGCATCACAGCAACACACAAGCCACCATGGTGCAAAAAACTCACAGACAAATGGTGGGAGATCATAAGTAACAGAGAGGAAGTTGATGGGTTTCTCTTGCTTGCCTGTCATACATTAGCCTAGACCAATTTTCAGTTTCTATTTAATTAACAACCTTAGTTTCTATAGTTCATATTTTAAGTCAGAAGTGATATAATAATATCCACATATTATATAATTTGACCTATTCATTTATACACATAAATTAATACAATATAATTCATGTGGTATTTACCAAATACTGGTGATTGTAACATTTGTTTGGTGACAATCTATCACTATTTGGAAAATACCCCCAAAATTAAATTTTGGCAGTTGTGAAATTTTGTGAAATAATACACATGGCATATCTTATAAAGCATATACCAAATCCTAAATCAAACCCACTGCCATGTTGTTGAATATTTCACTCATAGTGACCCTGTATAGGGCTTCCAAGGTTGTAAATCTTTACTGGAGCAGAAAATTAAATTTTCTTCTACAGAGTGACTATTTGGTTTGAAATGCTGACCTTGTTTGTGGTTAGCATCTAATGTTTATCCTATAATGCCACAAAGGCTTCTTATAAATATAGTTGTTGCTTTGTGCCATTGAGTCAGTTCTGACATATAGCTACTTTGCCTAGGTTCCTGAGAAGTGGCTTTAATCACTGACCTTACATTTAGCTGATTAGTGCTTATCCTACAGCACCACACAGGGATTCCTACATTTTATTTACCTAGTATCCTTGAGTAGAAAAATAAGGGAAAGACAATTTTTATGCTAATATTTTTAGAAAAAAAATTTGTTGTTGTTGTTGTTGTCACTGACTTATAGCGACCCCATGCACAGCAGAATGAAACAATGTCCGATCCTGGGCCAACCTCATTACCTCCGCCACACTTGACACCATCAATGATGCCACCCTTGCCAATCCATCTCGTTGGGGGTCTTCCTCTTTTTCTCTGACCCTCCATCTTACCCAGCATGACATCCTTCTTCAGCGACTTTTCCCTCTGACAATATGTCCAAAGTGTGAGAGGTGAAGCTTAGCCATCCTGGCCTCCAAGGAGCACTCTGGCTGCACTTCTACCAGAACAGATCTATTGGTTCTTTTGGCAGTCCATGGCACTTTCAGTATTCTCCTCCAACACCATAACTCAAAGGCATCAATTCTTCTACAATCTTCCTTATTCACTGTCCAGTTTTTGCATCCATATGAGGTAAAAAGCATTTTAAATTTCATAAATTATTAACATGCATGGATTTTAAAGATGTATATATTATACACACACACATATATATACATAGTTGTTCTTAAGTGCCATCAAGTTATTCCTGACTAACAGAAACCAATATAGATATACAGCAACCTATATAGATATATAGAGTCCTGGTGTGGCACTGTGGTTAATGCGCCAGACTGCAAAGCCATTTGAACTGTAAGTTTGGTGATTCAAGCTCACCAGCTGCTCCTCAGAAACCCTATACAGGGTCGCTATGGGTCGGAACCGACACTATGATACTTAACAACAGTAACAACATATAGATATATAGACTTCTGGTGTAGCACTGTGGATCAGCACTGGACTGTGAGCCACAAGGTTAGCAGTTTGAACCCACCAGCTGCTCCTTGTACACCCTAGACAGGGTCTTTATGAGTTGGAGTCAACTCAACATCACTTAACAGTATATATATATATATACACATTAGATTGTTTTTTCTGTCAATTTCTTTTAAGTTATAAAAGGGATTATAGAAATGGGCAGAGATCAGAGGGACCTAAAATCACCAAGAAGAGCTGGGTGCAGTTTGTATCCTCTGAATCTAAAGTCCCTGAACTGAGAGCCTTTTAGATCCAAAGGAAGAGTGATGACAAGGACCTTTCCCCAGACGCAATGGAGAAAGTCATCACCTCTACCAAGAAACAAATTTCTATTGATTAAAGTCATTCACTCCTTGTGTTTCTGTTATAGCAGTATTAAAGACAAATCTCAATGCAACCCTAATGAGAATCACATTAGGAGGGGTTTCATAACTGTTCTGTAAGAAGAAGAAAGTGTGAAAGAAGGACAAAGTAATAAGGACTCTGGATCTAAAGAACACACTACATTTCAGGCTTTGTTTTCTTGATGATAGCAGATATCTCTGATTTCTGTTCATTAGTTTAATCCCTTTTTATATTTCAAAGGAGATTGACTCAAGATTGACTCTCTACATTGCATCCTGATGGGTAGTGGGGGCTCAGAACTGAGCAAGTACTTTTTATTATGTGACCCTAAAGGCATTCCCCACTCCAATCTACTATCCAAATATATGACAATTATCAGTGCCTAAAGAAAAAGGACTTTTAAAGAAATCATTAACTGTATTCTTTTGCACCTTAATTTCTTTGTGTTAGATATTTATTCTTTTCTCATCAGCTTCTAAGATCATGTTAAATAGGTCACGTTCAGAATATAGTAGGATTACTAAACAAGGGATTAATTACTCTAGGTTCTTCCCCAACTTTGGCATAAGCTAGCTACAGAAATCTGAATCTCAGATTTCTAATGCTTCTATCCTTAAAATTTATCATCTTCTAACTAGAGATCAAACACCATAGCCTTTGGTATAGATTGCATCTCTATGTACAGAAAACAAAAATCCTTACCACTGGACCAATAAATAACATTCTTATCAATGGAGACAAGATTGAAATTGTCAAAGACTTCATTCTTCTTGGATCAACCATCAACACTTATGCAAGCAGCAGCCAAGAAATCAAACGATGTATTGCATTAGGCAAATTGGTTGCACAAGACCTTTTTTAAGTG
>NW_006408563.1:18841848-18870300 GCF_000296735.1 Chrysochloris asiatica | reverse complement strand
ATTCCTCATTCTTTATTTGTTTTTTGAGTTGTTACTTACTATAGTTTGTATTATTGTTTAAGAACCCCACAATTATGACATGTATATTCAAATGAGCAAATGCAACTACATAATAGATAGACATAGCCTAAATCCCATTGCCTCTAGTAATTATCCTATTGTAATGACCATTATAATGGAAAAGTTATGTTGCTGCCAAAAACTATCCAATATATTGTGTCTTTGGTTGCATAAAATGATGGAATAACCCTGGAGTACAACATATTGCAAAAATCTGAGGTTTCATGAAGTGAGAAATTATGGGCTTAGAGTTTTATAAAATTTGAAAGGTCAAGAGGGTAAGCAGATGGCTAGCTTTAGAATTGATTCTATTTTATGCAATTGTTTGGATGTGCCAGACAAAGTGTTGGAAGTTTATGAGATTGTAAAATCAATGACCCTGATTAGAATTTGAATTCAGCTCATGGTACATATGCAAATTTTAAAAAAATCACATCTATCACTGGTTTAATATCTGTTAGAAACTCACATGACTTAACAATATTAATACTCTACACTATAATTTTTACTATTGCTTTTTCACTAACCTTTTTTTCCCCCATCTAGATGTTTTATACTTTTACAATATTGCTAAATTTGAGATAATCAAGTGACAGTTCAGTAATGCTGAATGATTTTCCAGTAACTTTTCAATAGTCATAAGTAATGAAATTTTATAAGAGCTATAAAGAATTTAGTTACTCAACCCCAAATACTGCCCTCAGTGTACCTGAACTACTTCATTGTCAATTGCAGCTTTTGAATACAGGAAAAAGCAGTATCTTTTTCATACAATAGGAAATGTGTAAAAGTGAATTTGTTTTTTACACACAAAACAAGTTAATCTCAAGAATTTGTTCTGAGCTATCTTTGTTGCAATTCCTTTCTCAAGTCAAAACAAAGTAAATCCACACACAAAAAAGAAATACAAATAAGAAAATGCTATATGGAGGACTTACTGAGTTTATAAAAGTTTACCAACATGCTATCAAATAACATGCCATAATGCTCCATTTTATACTTTCTTATTGGATGACACCTAATAATTTAGTAGTATTAATGGAAAACCCAATATAATACACAAATATCAACTGCTTCAAGTTATGTGTTTAAAAATTACCCTTTCTTCTCAAAACATTGGGAGCTATACCATATTATTGCACAAATAACACATATAGTATGCTTTCTTCTGTGAATTGCACTCTCCCCATGAGAAATTTTTGTATGTTATACTAATTGTTTCAACAATAACTAATAAACAACATAATGTAATGTGGAGTACACTGACTCCATAGGATAAGCACTGGACTTCAAACCACAAGTTTAGCGATTTGAATCCAGTGATTAGGGAGAAAGATGAAGCTGTCTGCTGCCACAAAGATTTGAAGTCTTGAAAACCCTATATAGGTTTGCTATAAGTTGAAACAAACTCCATGGCACTTAAGAACAGCAACATGATACACTTAAGAAAATACCTCAGGAGGCAGGATGTGAATGGCAAATAAAAAAGGATAACAGGACTAGTATTTACATAAAAATACACTGTTGTTGGTAAGTACCATAGAGTTAGTTCTGATTTACAGAGAGCCTGTGTAGGATTTCTGAGGAACAGCTGGTGAGTTTGACCACTGATCTTGCAGTTCAAACTAAACTTATGATCCAGTGCTTATCCTAGAGTGTCACACCAGGAAGTAGTCTTTATAATTTTAAAAGATATTATTTGATAGACAATAATAACATTTTTTTCTGAGAAATCTGTACCTGGACCAAGAGGCAGTTGTTCGAACAGAGCATGGGAACACTGAATGTTTTAAAATTGGGAAAGGTGTGAGACAGGGTTGTATTCTTTCACCATATTTATTCAACCTGTATGCTGAGCTAATAATACGAGAAGCTGGGTTCTATGAAGAAAAACGTGGCGTCAGGATTGGTGGAAGACTCATTAACAACCTGCGATATGCCGATGATACAACCTTGCTTGCTGAAAGTGAAGAGGACTTGAAACATATAAAATTCACAGAGCACAGCCTTCGATATGGATTACATCTCAATGTTAAGAAAATAAAAATCCTCACCACTAGACCAATAAACAACTTATCAATGGAGAAGAGTTTGAAGTTGTCAAGGACTTCATTCTTCTTGGATCAACTGTCAACACTCGCGGAAGCAGCAGTCAAGAGATCAGATGGCGTACTGCATTGGGCAAATCTGCTGCACAGGAACTTTTTAAAGTATTGAAGAGCAGAGATGTCAGCTTGAGGACTAAGGTGCGCCTGACCCAAGCCATGGTATTTTCAATAACCTCATATGGATGCGAAAGCTGGACAGTGAATAAGGAGGATCGTAGAAGAATTGATGCCTTTGAGTTGTGGTGTTGGAGGAGAATACTGAAAGTGCCATGGACTGCCAAAAGAACCAATAGATCTGTTTTGGAAGAAGTGCAGCCAGAGTGCTCCTTGGAGGCCAAGATAGCTAAACTTCGTCTCTCCTACTTTGGACACATTGTCCAGAGAGAACAGTCGCTGGAGAAGGACGTCATGCTGGGTAAGGTGGAGGGTCAGAGAAAAAGAGGAAGACCCCCAACGAGATGGATCAGCCAGGTGGCATCATTGATGGCGTCAAGTGTGGCAGCGGTAGTGAGGTTGGCCCAGGATCGGACATTGTTTCATTCTGCTGTGCATGGGGTCGCTATGAGTCGGTTCCGACTCGATGGCACCTGACAACCACAATAACATTTAACTACTATTAAAAAATTAAATGATTAAGATTTCCAAAGTTACAATCAAACTAAACCATAACTTATTATCATGTTCATTTGATTGAAACAAAGTAATTTTAATTACATTTCATTGTATTTAATGATAACTCCAACTGTTTGGCGTATTTGTCTAGGAATTCATTAATAAAACATAGATAAGTTTTCAAGAAAGAAATAACAAATGAAATTGATCACATTTCTGTTCCACATATTTTGCTAAAGAAATTGATTCAAGTACTATGACCTCACCACGTAAAAGATAGTTTTAAAGCTACACTTTCATTCAATCTCCCTATTGCCTGAGGCTGCATTTAAAATGACTTGTTTGTCATACAGCATTCTGTCATCAGACGTTTTCACTCCATTTATTTGTATCACTGCTTATTTAAGATAGTTAATCACTGATTTAGAAAGAATCTGCAGTTGAGTGGGTTGAATGAGGCTGTTATCGTTTAGTTCTCTCGAGTTGGTTCCGACTCATAGCGACTCTGTATAGGGTTTCCAAATGGCTGGTGTGCTTGAACTTTCTATTCTGCAGTTCAAACTGACTTTGCAGCCCAGTGCATTAAACCGTAGAACATACCAGGACTCCAGGTAGAATGATGTTGTTAAGTGCCATCCTCATAGCGTCCCTTTGTATGGTGTCCGAGAAGCCGCTGGTGTTTTTGACTGAACACTTTGCGATTCAAATTGACGTTGAGTCCAGTGCCTATAATGCTACCTTATTGTACCTTCATTTGGAGATATGCCGGAATTTCTAGCTTAACTCAGTGTCTTCATCTGTTACAGCCATATTAGAGTATTTTCCATGGTGTAATCTTATGAAAAATAAATGGGTACAGTTCTCAAGCATCTATTTAAGTGACTGGTATGTAGAAGGAGTCTTGGTGTAGTACTGTGGGTTAATGTACTCGACTACAAAATGGGTTGGAACCACAAAGTTAATGGTTCAAGCTCACCAGCCACTCCTTGGAAACACTATACAGGGTCGCTATGGGTTGGAGCTGACTGGAAAGCACCTGACAACAGCACAGTAACAGGTATATGTTGTTGTTGTTGTTAAGTACCATCAATTCGATGGCACTTTACAGCACAGGTGTATAGAAAACGCTATTTAAACATAGATTTTTTCTAAGTTTCTTTTAGTACTCTGACTTTGTCTTCTTGTTGTAAGTCTCTATGATTTATCTCAAGATGCCTTATACTTACTCTACAAATGTTCTTCCAATTAGAAAAGTATTATACTACAAACATTCAATTGAGGAGTACATATATATGATTTTAAATTAAGTTCAATATAGAGGAATATTCAAAGATGCAAGCTATTACTACAAACCTTGAAGGGAATTCATATAAGCCCAAGGAAAATTATTGAAAATATTTCCAACAGAGGAATAGTTATAAAGACAAGGAATAGTGTATTTTATACCAAACTATATTCATATATTCTATGGAAATTTTGAAGTTTCCAATAATCTGTGGAAATGTTCACAGCTTGTGTCAGTACCTTTTTGCTTATAAATTGGACCACCAGTTTAACAAAGCCAAAATTCAAATAGATTCCTTTAAAAATATCTGTGCTGTTGTATTTAAGAGTTTGAAAGAATATGAGTTGATACAGTTCAAAGTCTTTAGCATTGGACAGAAAGTACACTTCCACATTTTAGGATAGCAGTTTCAAATGCTTTAGAGTGTGAAGAATGTAAGAAAAATGTGCTTATATTGTAGTCAGAAACATGCAAATTCCAGGTTTATGATCACATTTGCTAGCAGTGGCAGATTCTCTAACTAGAAAAGAATCAAGTGATATGCATATTTGAATCTCCAGACTTGGACTATATGACTATCTCCTCTTTATAAAGAATCATGGACAATCAACTGTGTGAGTAAAATTTGAGGTGCAACTTTCATGCTACATACACAGATCTATTAAGTATCTATTGAGCACTACTGCTGTTGTTAAGTGTCCTTGAGCTTGTTCCAACTTATAGCAACTATGTATAGGGTTTCTGAGATGCTGCTGGTAGGATTGAATTGGTAACCTTGCAGTTAACCAATCCAACGCTTATTCTACATCCCCACACCAGGATAATGCTGCTATTGTTATTAGGTGCCTTTGAGTTGCTTTCAACTCACAAGTCATTGTCAAAATTGTTACCTCTGAATCCATTGCTGCTACCACTGTGTCCATTGATCCTTCTGGGGTTCTTTCTCTTTTTCACTGACATTACACTTTACCAAGCATAATGGTCCCTTGTGAAAACATGTCTGAAGTTAGATAGACAAAATCTCTACATCCTCGCTTCTACGGAAAATTCTGGCTGTACTTTTCCCAGCAGATTTGCTTGTTTTTTTCTGGCAATCCATGATACACTTAATATTCTTCTCAAGCACTGTAATTCAAATGCATAGATTCATCTACAATCTTCTTATTCATTGTCCAAATTTTACATGCAAATGAAGTGATTGAAAATACCATTTCTTGCATCAGGCACAGCTTAGTTCTCAAACTGACATCTATACTCTTTAACACTTCACAGAAGTTTTGTGCAGCAGATTTGCCTAATTCAATATACCTTTTAATAACTTGACAGCTAATTCCATGAGTGTGGATTGTGAGTACAAGAAAAAGGAACTTTGATAACTTCAAACTTTTCTTCACTTATTATGATGGCCTTTATTGTCCCAGTCGTGAATATTTTTGTTTTTTTGTTTTTCACACTGCGGTGTAATCCATACTTAAGACTCTGATCTTCATCATTACATATTTTAAATCTTCTTCACTTTCAGCAAGCAAGGTTGTATCATCTGCATCTGACAGGTTTTTAATGAGTCTTCCTCCAATTCTGATGCCACATTATTCTTCATATAATCCAGCTTCTTGGATTATTTGCTCATTATAGATATTGAATAAGTAGGGTGAAATGATACAACCCTGGCATACAGCTCATCTGATGTTAAACCATTCCCTTGTTCGGTTCTAACAACTGCCTCTTGATCTGTGTATGTGTTTCTCAATGAGTACAAGTAAGTGACCTGGAATACCAGTTCTTCACAATGCTATCTTAGTTTTTCATGAATTGTTGCTTTAGGTGCCATCGAGTTGGTACAGATTCATAGCGACCCTATATACAACAGAATGAAACACTGCCTGGTCTTGGACCATCCTCAAAATTATTGCCACACTTGAGCCCATTGATAGTGCCACTTTGCCAATCCATCTGGCTGGGGGTCTTCCTTTTTTTCTCTGACCCTTCAACTTACCAGACATCCTTCTCCAGTGACTGGTCCCTTCTGACAATATGTCTGAAGTATGATAGACGATATTTGATCATCTTGGCCTCTAAGGAGCACTCTGGCTGCACTTCTTCCAACACAGATCTATTTGTCCTTTTGGCTATCCATGGCACTTTCAATATTCTCCTCTAACACCATAACTCAAAAACATTAGTTCTTCTACAGTTTTCCTTATTCACTGTCCAGCTTTCACATGCATATGAGGTTATTAAAAATACCATGGCTTGGGTCAGGCGCACCTTAGTCCTCAAGCTGACATGTTTGCCCTTCAACACTTTAAAAAGTTCTTGTGCAGCATATTTGCCTAATGCATTATGTCCATTGATTTCATGACCACTGCTTCCATGAGTATTGATGGTTGATCCTAGAAGAATGAAGTCCTTGACAACCTTAATCTTTTCTCCCTTGATAAGAATGTTGTTTATTGGTCCAGTGGTGAGAATTTTTGTTTTCTTTACATTGAGATGCAATCCATACCGAAAGCTGTGGTCTTTGATCTTCATCAGTTTTATAAATCCTCTTCACATTCAGCAAGCAAGATTGTATCATCTGTATATTGCAGGTTGTTAATAAGTCTTCCTTCAATTCTGATGCCATGTTTTTCTTCATATAACCCAGCTTCTCGGATGATTTGCTCGGCATACAGGTTGAATAAGTATGGTGAAAGAATACAACCCTGTCGCACACTTTTCTTAATTTTAAACCATTCAGTGTTCCCATGTTCTATTCAAACAACTACCTCTTGGTCCATGTACAGATTCCTATGAGCATAATTAAGTGTTCAGGAATACTCTTACTTCTCAATGTTGTCCATATCTTATCATGCTCCACACAATTGAAAGTCATCGCGTAGTCAATAAAGCACAGGTAAATATCATTCTGGTATTCTCTGCTTTCAGCCAAAATCCATCAAACATCAGCAATGATATTCCTTGTTCCATGTCCTCTTCTGAATCTGGCTTGTACTTCTGGAAATTCTTTGTCAATGTATGCTTTCAGCCATTTCTGTATTACCTTAATAAAATTTTACTCACATGTAATATCAAAGGTATTGACCAATGATTTCCACATTCATTTGGATCACCTCTCTTGGGAATGGCCACAAATATCGATCTCTGACAACCAGCTTGCCAGATAGTTGTCTCCCAAATTTTTTGGCATAAAAGAGTGAGTGCCTTCAGTGCTGCTTCACTTTCTTGAAAGATTTAAAATTTTGTTCCATCGATTCCTGGTACCTTGTTCTTTACCAATTCCTTCACTGCACCTTGGGCTTGCTACCTCTTGAAATGGTGGAACATCAACCAATTCCTTTTGATACAGTGACTCTGTGTATCCCTTGTTTTTTTTTTTTTTGTTTGTTTGTTTTTTTTATTCTTTCTGCATCATTGAATAATTTTCCCAGAGAATACTTCAATAACAAAAGTTGAGGCTTGAAATTTTTCTTCAGTTCCCCCAGCTTGAGAAATGCTGAGCGTGTTCTTCCCTTTTGGTTTTCTTACTCCAGATCTTTGCACATTTCGTTGTAATGTTTGACTTTGTCTTCTGGAACTGACCTCTGAAATTTTCTGTTCAGCTCTTTGTAGTCACTAAAACTCAAGTAAACATATTTCTGGTATTCTCTGCTTTCACCCAAGATCCATCTGACATCAGAAATGATATGTTTTGTTCTACATCTTCTTTTGAAATTGGGTTGAATTTCTGTCAGGCCTCTGTCAATGTACTGTGTTTGAATTACTTTCATCTACATTTTACTTGCAAGTGATACTAATAATATTGCTTGATGACTTACATATACCTGCCTTTGGAATGGACACAAATATAGATTTCTTCCAATTAGTTGTCTTCTGAATTTCTTGGCATTGATGAATGAGCACATCCAGAGCTGTATCAATTGCTCCAAGTATTTCAATTTGTATTCTGTCAATTTCTGGAGCTGTGTTTTTAATTAATGCCTTCAATGCAGTGTGGACTTCTTCCTTTAGTACCATTGGCTCTTGATCATATGTTACCTTTGATATGGCTAAACATAGAGCATTTCTGTTTGGTGCAGTGACTGTGTATTCCTTCCATATTCTTATGATGCTTTGTGCATCACTCAATACCTTGTCTACAGAATACTTCAATATTGCAATGTAATACTTGAATTTTTCTTCCGCTCCCTCAGCTTGAAATACATTGAATGTGTTATCCCCTTGCGATTTTCTAACTCCAGATCTTTGCACATTTCATTTTAATGTTTGACTTAGTCTTCTCAAGCTGGCCTTTGAAATTTTCTGTTCAGCTTGTTACCTACTCATTTTTTTCTATTTTCTTTAGCTTCACTATGCACAAGAGCAAGTTTGAGAGTCTCATCTAACATCTATTTTGGTATTTCCTTTCTTCTTAATGACCTTGTGCTTTCTTCTTGATGTCATCCCATGACTCTTCTGCTCTTTAGTCATTAGTGCCAGATGCATCAAATCTGTTCTTGAGATGGTATCTAAATTCAGATGGGATATAGTCAAGGTCATAATTTGGGTCTTGCAGACTTGTTTGAAGTTTCTTCACCCTCAGTCTGAACTTCCATACAAGCCATTGATAATCTGTTCCACAATCTACCCATGGCCTCATGTTGGCTGAAGATATTGAACTTTTCCAGTGTCTTTTCCCATAGATGTAGTCATTTTAACTCCTTATATTCCATCTGGAGAGGTCCATGTACATAGTGATATTTTACGTTGTTTAGAAGTTATTTGCAATGAAGAAGACATTGGAGTTTCAAATTTGCATCATGTCATATCCTGCATAATTTCTATTATCAATACTAAGTTTATCCAATTATGTATCCTTTCTCTTGGTTTCTAACCTTCACATTCCAAACACCAGTAATTATCAGTGCATCTTGATTGCATGTTTGATCAATTTCAGACTGAAGAAATTGGTTGTTGTTGTTGTTAAGTGTCATTGAGTTGACACTGAGTCATACTAACCTTATGCACAACATAATGAAACACTGACAGGTACTCCACCCTCACAATATTTGCTACCCCTGAGTCCATTGATGCTGCCACTCTGCCAATCCATCTTGTTGGGGGTCTTCCTCTTTTTCTCCAACCCTCCATTCTACCAAACATGATCTCCTTCTACAGGTATTGGCCCCTCCAGACAGTATGTCTGAAGTATGAGAGATGAAGTCTGGCCATCCTGGCCTCCAAGGATTGCTCTGGTTGTACTTCTTCCAACACAGATTTGTTTGTTCTTTAGGCAGTCCATGGTATTGTCAATACTCTCCTTCAACACTCAAATGCATCAATTCTTCTATTGTCTTCCATATTCACTGTCCAACTTCTGCATGCATACGAGGTTATTGAAAACACCATGATTTGGATCAGGAACACCTTAGTCCTTAAACTGACAGCTCTTCAATACTTTAAGAGGTCTTGTACTGAAGATTTGCCTGATGCAATACATCATATGATTTCTTGACTGCTGCTTCCATAAGTGTTGATAGTTTATCTGAGCAAAATGAAGTCTTTGACATCTTCAATCTTTTTTCCATTTACATGGATGTTGTTAATTGATCCAGTGGTGAAGATTTTTGTTCTCTTTTCATTGAAATGCAACTTATACTGATCTTCATCAGTAAATATTTTAAGTCCTCTTCACTTTCAACAAGCAAAGTTGCATCATCTGCATATCACAGATTGTTAATAAGTCTTCCTCCAATCCTGATGCCACATTTTTCTGAATATAATCCAGTTTTTAGGATTATTTGCTCAGCCAACAGATTGAAAGTATATCGTGGAAGAACACACCTTTCCTAATTTTAAACCATTTGGTGTTCCATTCTGTTCGAACAACTGCCTCTCGGACTATGTACAGTTCCACATGAGCACAATTAAGTGTTCTGTAATACTCATTCTCTATATTGTGGTCCATAGCTTGTCATGATCCACACAATCGAAACCCTTTACATAGTCAAGTCAATAAAGCACAGGTAAACATCTTTCTGGTATTCACAGCTTTCAGCCAAGATCCATCTGATGTCAGCAATGATATTCCTCATTTCATGTCCTCTTCTAACTCTGACTTGAACCTCTGAAAGTTCTCTGTAAATGTATGGTTGCAGCTGTTTTTGTATTACCTTTAGTAAAACTTTACTTGTATGGGATATCAACAATATTGTCCAGTGATTTCCATATTCCATTGAGTCTTATCTCTTTGGAATGGGCACAAATATAAATCTCTTCCAGGGAGTTGTTTTCCAAATGTCTTGGCATAGATGAGTGAGTGCCTCCAGTGTTGCATCAGTTTGATGAATGATTTCCATTTGTGTTCCATCTAATCCTGGTGCTTTGTTCTTTGCCAATGTCTTCAAAGCACCTTGGATTTCTCCCATCAGTATCAATTTCTAGTGATCATATGCTACCTCTTGAAATTGTTTAACATAGACCATTTCTTTTTGATAAAGTGACTGTGTATTCCTTCCATTTTCTTTTGATGCTTACTGTATCATTCAATATTTTACCCAAAGAATCCTTCAAGGCTTGAGTTTTTTCTTCAGTTCCTTCAGCTTGAAGAAATTGATAGAATTATTAAATTTCATCATCACTGACTTTAGTGTTTTGTGTGTATATTCATATAATAAGATTATTAACTGGTCTGCCTTGTAAGTGCATTCATATTATTCTATCATAGAATTGCACTTCAAGGTAGATCTTGAAATGTTATTTATAACAATGAATGAGATGCCATTTCTCTTCAATTTGTCATTTTTGGCATAGTAAACCATTTAATTGCCTGATTCAGAATGGCCAAAACCAATTCTTTTCAGTTTACAGATATAGATCTTTATGCATTCTGTTTCATTTATGACAAGTTTCTATTTTCCATGTTCCAATTATTTATGGATTTTTACAGCTCTTTCTTCTCATTTTGAGTTGTACTTCAACAGCAAATGAAGATCCTGAAAGGTTTACTTCATTCATGTCATTATGGACAACTCTATTTTGAAGAGGTACCTCTTTCTCAGTTGTATTTTGAATACCTTACAACTTGAGGGACTCATATTCTGGCACTGTGTCTGACAATATTTTGATTCATAATATTTTCACCTTATGGTATTACACCAGACAGTGTTCTACCGTTAGTCATAAGATATTCAGTGCCTAGATATTAAAAAGTATTCTACCTCTCTTTATTCCTTATCTGTCTTAGTCTGAAGCCTGTCCATCATGGGTAATGCTGCTGGTATTCAAAATACCAGAGCCATAGGAGGTATAGTTTCCAGCATCATAACAACACACCAGTTACTACACTATGACAAACTGACATGGCTGGTATGTATTAAATTGAAGGACTCTGAAAAAACACACTCCCAAAATTAGTGGGATGACATAATAACTTTCTTCCCTGATAGTGAAGAAAACTGCTCTGGATGTTTGCAGCTCCAAGTTGCACACAAAGCCAAAAATACCTAGTCTCAGTAATAACAGATAATTAGAAGGATGATTTCTCCTTTTAATGGGTAAACATCTTTCAACTCAGGGCAATTTTAGAATTAAATATAATCTTTTAAAAGACAATCAACACATAACAATAGGCTTTGTGAAAGAAGCAATCAATGGTATTTTGTGTGTGCTCAATGAATGAATATATTGGAGCAACAGTCTTGTCATTTCAGATTAAAGCAAATAAATGATTTATTTATACTTTATACTTTTGATTCAAATAGTATTGGATCATTTACTAAAACTGTAATGTCCTCATGTTTCTCTGTATAATTTATTAGATGTTGAGGAAACGTAATATTTAGATTAGTTTTACTTGATAAGTCATATAATTGAAGTACTTATGAAAGAAAGCAAATATATTAAACTTTAAAATGCAGTAAAATATTTGAAGATGTTTAATTAGTTACGTTTGTAAAATGGATCAGGCATCACTCAAATCCAGCAAAGGTGGGCTGACAGTACTTGCTAAATGTAAAAACAGGATAGTAAAAAATGTGTATGTTTTAAGGCTAAAAAGATTTTTGTTATAACTCAAATCATTTCAATTTCATTAGTCAAAAAGCAATGTGAACCTCCAGATAGTCTATAAATATACAGAACACACTGCTGAGTTCAAAATACTGACAGGAATACAGAGATCCCTGTTTTACCATTTCCTGAAACCCTGTACAGGGTCGCTATGAGTCGGTTCCGACTCCACGGCACATAACAACAACAACAACAATATTTGTTATATTGTGAGCATTATTTTTTATTTCACTCAGTCTTTAGAAATTGAATCTGTAAAAAAAAAAAAACAACGAGGTTAAATGTCCCTATTGTCCAGTCCACTCCTACTCATGGTGATCCCGTGTGTAAGAGCAGAACTGTGTTCCGTAGATTTTTCAGTGACTCATTTTCTGGATGTAGATCATCAGGTCTTTCCTTCAAGATGTTTCTGGAAGGACTCAGACCTCCCAATCCTTTAGTTATCAACTGAGTAGGGATACAGGTAGCTACTATTTAGTGTAACTGTTCTGAGGATTAACAAATACAAAGCTTTTAGGGTATTTATATACTTACTGGAGTCCTGGTGTGGTGCTATGGATTAATGTGCCAGACTGCAAAGCCATTTGAACTGCAAGATCGGAGGTTCAATCTCACCAGGACTCCTCGGAAGCCCTATACAGGGTTGCTGTGGGTTGGAATCAACTGGAAAGCACTTAACAACAATAATATATACTAACTGGTATGCAAGTGCTTAATAATAGCTAGTTGTTGCCATTTTTTAAGTCCTGGTGTAGCACTGTGGGAGAATGCATCAGACTGCAAAGTCATTTGAACTGCAGTCAGTGGTTCAAGCTCACCAGCTGCTCCTTGGAAACCCTATACAGGGTCGCTATGGGTCGGAATCGACTTGACAGCACTTAACAATGACATCATTGTCATTATTAAGCCTTATGGGATTTTCTAAAAGAGCAATTATTTTACTGTTACAACTCAAAAATGCTTTAATAGTATACAAATGTGGCAATCTCTATGTCAATGACTTGCACTTAATGAAATGTCCAATATTAATAATATCCTGTAGAACTATTTGAAATATTTTTATGAATTGAGCAATCACAGAATCTACAAATATATACATAAGAAACATATATCACAAGTTTGCTTTGCTAAAGATATTTTAAAGCATGTATATTTGTGTCTATAAAATTTTTATCCTAGTAATGAATTCCCAATAAATATGTAATTAAGGTTGCCAAAGGTTTTCTTCCTCTGTTTATATTTCTGAGAGGAAGTATGCTTATCTTTGAATTAAGCTAAGAAAAATAAGTACATTCACCAACCATAAAAACAGTAGCAAGGAATCTTGTATTATAGAAAAGGTAATAAACATCTGTCAACCTACATATTTAGGATAAATCCATGCCTCCTAAGTGCAATAATCTTTTCTTAATAAATATTTTTAAGAAATTTAACTATTTCAAAAATTCAAAATTGAGAATCAGTGACTGGAGAAAGTTAATAATAGATACATGCATTTTTTTAGCTTAGAGATTTCTTACCAAATGTCACAGTGCTAGTAAATTGATAACACATTACAAAAGATTAAATGTTCTTGGATCTGAGTAATTTTTAAAGCTTTTCCTGTTTTTAATGGAAAGATCCAGAAAACTTAACATAAAAAGTTTTTAGGATAACACCAAAAGATAAATTGAAATTCATTGTTACTGTTGTTAGTTGTTAGCTGCCTTCAAGTCTGTCCTGATTTATCGTGACTATGAGCCAAATGCTGCCCAGTCTTCCTAACAATTGTAGTGATGAGTGAGCCCATTGTTGAAATCACTGTGTCAACCCAACTCAGTGGATGGCTTCCTCATTTTCTCTGACTCTCTACTTAATCAAGCATGATTCACTTGTCAAGGAACTGTTCCCTCCTAATACCATGTCTAAAGTTGTGAGACAAAGTCACTCATCATCTCTTCTAAAGAGGATTCTGGCTGCATTACTCCAAAACAGAAATATGGGTTACTTCTCTCTTTTTTTGGCAATCTACAGTATTTTCAGTAATCTTTTCCAAAAGCATAATTCAGCTGCATCAATTCTTACATGAATTACCTTATTTGTTGTCCATGTTTGACATGTATAAGAGGTAAATGAAAATGCCAAGGATTTGATCAGGATCACCTTAGTCCTCATAGTAACATCTTTACTCTGTAATATTTTATATACGTCTATTGCATCAGATTTGCCTAAAACAACGTGTCCTTTTATTTCGTGAATGCTGTTTCTATGAACATTGATTATGGAGCAAAGCAAAATGAAAACTATGACAACTTGGATCCTTTCAACATTCATCATGATGTTAAATAGCTTAAAAGATAAGCATACATTTTGACCTCACCAGTTGAAATACACAGAAATCATAAAAACTAAATCTGTGGGAAGAAATAGTGGGAAAGCTCCACATCACCACCAATCAGAGCAAGGCCATGGTAAGACTGTGGGATGATCAACAATTGCTCATATGTAAGTTCAGGCTGATCTGAAAAAAATTAAGACAAGTTCATGAGAACCAAAATATGATCTGCACATATCCCACCTGAATTTAGATATCAAGAACACATTTAATTTGTAAGACTCATCGTTGAAGACCAGAAGAGTGGTGTTATGACATCAAGAACTTCATACAGAAAGAAAACAAAAGCTCATTGGGAAGACAAGAAAGAAGGAAAAGACCAAAACGAATGTCAGAATGGACTGTGAACTTGTTATCCAGCACAGAGATGCTAAAGAAATGAAAAAGTAAAAGAGCTGAACAGAACATTTCAAAGGGCAGCTCAAGAAGAAAACGTCAAGTATTATAATGAAATGTGCAAAGACCTAGAGTTAGAAAAACAATAGGAAAAAACAAACTCAGAATTTCTCATGCTGAAAGAACTGAAGAAAAAAATTTAACCCTCAATTTGTAATATTGAAGGATTTTATAGGCAAAATATTGAATGATGCAGAAATCATCAAAAGAAAATAGAAGGAATGCATAGAACCCCTGTACCAACAAGAAATGGTCAGTGTTCAAATAGTCCAAGAGGTAGCATATGATCAAAAGCCAATGGTACTGGAGGAAAAAGTCCAAGGTGCACTGAAGACATTAGCAAAGAACAAGACTTCTGAAATTGACAGAATACAGAATGAAATCTTTCAGCAAATTGGTGCAGCACTGTAGGAACTCAATCAACTATGGCAAAGAAATTCAGAAGACAGCTACCTAGCCAACTGATTGGAAGGGAGCCATATCTGTGCCCTTTCCAAAGAGAAGTGACCCAATAGAATGCAAAAATCATTGGAAAATATCATGGATATACCCTGCAAGTAAAATTTTTATAAAGGTCATTAAAACCGTCTGCATAAGTACATTGAGAGGAAATTGCCAGAGGTTCAATTTGGGTTCAGACAAGAGTGTGAAATGAGGGATATTGCTGATGTCAGAGGGATCTTGCCTGGAAACAAAAAATACCTGAAATATTTGTACCTGTGCTTTATTGAAAATTCAAAGGCTTTCAACTGTGTGGATCATGACAAGTTATAGACAACATGGCCAATGATGGATATTCCAGAACAATTAAAAGGGATCAGGAGGAACTTGCACATAGGCCCAGAAGTAGTTATTAGAACATAAATGGGGACACTGAAGGGTTTAAAACAGGAAAGATGTGCATCAACATACTTATTCAATCTGCATGCTAAGCAAACAACTCAGAACTAGATTATATGAAGAACAATGTGGAATCAGGTTTGGAGGAAGACTCATTAACAATCTGTGATTTACAGCTGATACAACTTTGATTGCTGAAAGGAAAGAGGATTTAAATTACTTCCTAATGAAGATCAGAGAACACAGTCTTCAATATGGATTGTACCACAATGTAAAGAACATAAAAATCCTCACCACTAGACAAATAAATAACAACATGAAGAAAGGAAACATTTTTGAAATTTTCAAAGACTTGATTGTTTTTCAGATCTGCTATCAGCACTCGTGGAGTTGTTAGTTATTAGGTGCCCTCAAGTGAGTACTGACTTATAGCAATCCTATTTTCTAAGATAAAATCTTAGAAAGAAATTATCCAAATAATTTGGATTTGGTCTATTATGGTGAATGTCTTCTTTGTATGAATAAAACGTATTGATTGCCTTTAAATGTACTAAGTAAAACCATTTATTTATTCATCTAACTTAAAAGGTATTATGCAAATGCACTCATTTCCTCAGAAAGTATTTATTGAGCAACTAATATGCACAGTAAAGTATTGTTGGTGCAGCAAAGAACAAACTGAAATTCAGTCTGTATGCTGTTATTGTTATGTACCATGGAGTCGGTTCTGACTCATAGCGACCCTGTACAGGGTTTCCGAGGCTGTAAATCTTTATGGGAGCAGAAAGCCTCATCTTTCTCCCTTGGATCTTCTGGTAGTTTTGAACTGCTGACCCTGAGGTTCGCAGCCTGATTCGTAACCATTACGCTACCAGAGTATACTGAACCAATAATCAGAGAAGCTGGATTTTATGAAGAAGAACAGGTCATCTGGATTGGAGGAAGACTCATTAAAAAACTAAGATATGTAGATAATAGAACCTTGCAGCAATCAGTATAGATTGCACCTCAGTGCAAAAAAATAAAATATCCTCAACACTGGACCAATAAATAACATTACATTAAAAGGAGAAAAGACTGATGGGTTGCCAAACCTTCATTTTTGCTTGGATTCACAATCAACACTCATGAGATCAACAGTCCAGAAATCTAAAAAGTATTGAATTAAGTAAATCTGCTTCACAAGACCTCTTTAAAGTATTCAAGAGCAAAAGTATTAACTTGAGGACTAAGATGTGCCTGAATCAAGCTATGGTATTCTCAATTTCTTTATATGTATGTGAAAGTTAGGCAATGAATAAATAACACAGTAGAAGAATGATGCATTTGAAATATGGTGTTGGAGAAGAGTATTAAAAGTACAATGAACTTCCAGAAGAATGAATAAACCTATATTGGAAGAAGTATAACCAGAATTCTAATTAGAAGAGAGAAAGACAAAATTTCATCTTATTTATAACAAAAGAATAGTGCCTCACTCCACCTTTATGAGAATTAAAGTTAATATTTGTGAAAAGGTCATTACAAAGAACCCACTCAGTTATTTGATGATATCCTTGTGGGAATTATATTCATCAGTGCTAATTTATACAATATATGAGATGTTAGCATTGTGAGCTATACTGAATAAAAATATCCCATATAAAAAATCTATTTTTTAAAATCCATTTTGAGAGATATACATTTTATATGTTAACACATGGATTAAATAACATTATATTAAAACTAACATTTTACATTAGAAATCTCTAAACTTTATCTTTAACATTTTCATAGTAGTACTCATTTGCTCATGTGTAAATAGCAACTGGAAATTATCATGCTTACTTGCTATGCATGAACGTCATAAGCCATTAGCTAGCAGCAGGTAAAAAATAAAAGCTACTGACTATAATTCACCTCTGACTTGTTTTCACTAAGATTGTTTTTGTTGTTAAGTGATGTCAGGTCAGTTCTGACTCATAGCAACCCTGTATAAGATTTCCAAGGAGCAACTGGTGAGCTTGAACCACTGACTTTGCTGTTCAAATCAACTTTGCAGTCCAGGGTATTAGCCTACAGCACCAAGACCACAAATGCCAAATCCATCTAGCAAATTATGAACTCTGATCACTAAACTTATACTTTTTATTGATTAGTTTCTAAAAACAGGGAAATTGATAATAGGGATAAGGAACTACCAAAGAATAGACACATGCTAATAAAAGGAAGTTTTGCCTTAAATGAGACATTTCCTTTGTTACAAGAAAGAATCAGGCTGATTAAAGCCATATGTTTTCCTATTCCTCTTAGTGACTTAAGCGAAAACTCGTTTAGCATTCCATATACTTGTTGTTGTTCTTAAGTGCTGTCAAGTCGATTTGGACCCATAGCAACCCTGTACAGGGTTTCCGAAGGTGTATATCTTCACGGTAGCAGACAGGCTCATCTTTCTCCCGCAGAACAGCTGGTAGTTTCAAACTGCTGACCTTGCGGTTCACAGCCTGATTCATAACCACTATGCTACCAGAGCTCCTTATACAACCACCTGATATATATTCTTTGACTATAGCTAACCGACTGCCATTGAGTTGATTCCAATTCCAACTCATAACAACCCTATGAGATAGAGTGGAACTGTGCCATAGGATTTCCAAGACTGTACATCTTTCTAGAATCTGACAGCCTCAGCTTCCTCCCACTGAGCAGCTGGTGGGCTTAAACAGCCAAATTTTGGGGTAGCAGACCACTCTTTAACCCACTGCACTACCAGAGATTCTTGAATCTAAGGTTGTTAAGTGTCGTCAAGTTGGTTCTGACTCATAGCGACTCTGTATATAGGATGTCTAAGGAGCAACTGGTGGGTTTGAATCACTGACCTTGTAGTTAGTAGACATGTGCTTATCCTTCAGAGCCCATATCAGGACCCCAATTCTATGGTTAAAAATATTAAATCAAATAAGCTCATATAAATTATTTGTCTGGGGATGTTCTTTATTTTAATTTTATCAGATTAACGACTTCTTTAGTTCCCTGAGCAATTGGAGTACAGCCCACAGTGGGCACTTAATACTTAATAAATTTGATTGAAGATAAAATCCCAATTTAAGCAAATAATATAATTAATGTATTTAAAAGTGAATTTCCACAAAGAGAAATAGAAATCATATGTAAACATATACTTCAGACTCACACTGAAATACAAGTTTGGAATCTGTGTCATATAAAGATATGGGTAATGATGTATTGCTTGGCTAACTTTGTTTTATTTGATCACATTTCTTCATATCCTACCTGTATGATTTTTCTTCAAATTATATTTAATATTAAAATTCAACTTTATACATTTATTTTATTAATTCTTATTTATTAAAACTATTGCAACTTAATATTGCTCTTGATTACATGGATTTTGTGAGAAATAACTCTTGTGGGAATGGTCCATCTTCAGGAATCCATAAGATTGCTAGGTCTGGCAAACAGACTTGATTTACATACAGGAAGAGATATGTAACCTGGCTGTTCTAGGACTAGGAAATTTAAATTAAAATATAGCCCTTCAACCAATGGGAAAGCCATTTTGGCTTCTGGGGGAGGGAAAATGGGATATGCCATAGAATTGTATATGGGGAACTGGAACTGGAGAAGAGGCTTTGAGGGAACAAGATTAAAAACCATTTATGGATGGCCGTGTGGTATGTCTGCCCATGTCTTCTGGGTTGAGTGCCTGATTTTGTAAAATCAAATAAAGAAAACCACACTCTTGTTAAAATGAGTACAAATTGGATTACTTGAGCATTTGTCAATATAGACAACATTTCTCACAAATTTGTTGGCTTGTCTGGGATTTTCTGCCCGTTTGGAGCAGCAGCCCTGGTTGCAAAGGAGATGGGCTCCACGGTTGCTTTAGTGGCCTATTCCACAGGGTTGATTGCCTCCCAGTGGGAGCCAGAAAGAGACTTGAGACTGTTAAAAAGATGATGAGAATTAGCCAGAGAGACTTGGGGGACTGAGAAAAAACGTAACTGTGGCAACCAGGAAATCTGTGACCCTGCACAGGTCCGAGGCTGTAAATCTTTACGGGAGCAGAACGCCTCATCTTTCTCCCGCGGAACTGCTGTTAGTTTCGAACTGCCCACCTTCAGGTTAGCAGCCCGATTCGTAACCACTACACTACCAGCGCGCCTTGTGCACAGGCCAGGGCAGGAAAATTAGACTGTAAGTATTGTCCTGGTGGTCAGGCAATTTGAGGGGTCATTGGGTGAAGAAGCGAGTGCGGAGTTCCAATCCACTTGGAGATGGACAAAGTGAAATCCTGGGGTTGTATGCAAGAAATCTCCATGAGTACCCAAACATGGGGAAATTTTGGGAGATTGAGTATGCAAGGGAACTCAGACACCAAGACCAAAAGAAAATGTGGAAAGGAATTCTAGGCCTAGGGAAGAAGGGAGCAGGAGAGACTCCCACAGACATCCCTCTTGTCAGTCAGTCCTTTGGGGAGAATGTTGAGGGTTTGGGGGGATAATCCCTGAACCCAGGAAAAAGATTAAAATGTTGTTGTTTTATTTGGCCAAAAGAACCAATCCATTTACCATCTGGGTTCTGGCCTCAATTTGGTTCCAGTGAGGACTGGTTCTGCCAATCCCTAGTCCTTCATGTAAACGATAAAACTCTGCCTTCTCAGAAGGAGATAGCCTATGGGCTTTGTTGGTTACTATGGGGAGTAGAATCAGTTCAGAAGATTTTCTCCCTTAAAGGACGGAGACCAAGGCAAAAAGATTGAGGGATGAAGTGAAAAACTCATTGATGAACTGTTAAGAGAAGCTCAGAAAGTTTTCTTAAGGACAGAGGAGGAAAAAGACAGAAAGCCAGAATCATGATTGTTGGAGTTTTGCTTCAACCGTTTTGTAGGTACCCGAGGGAGGGGCGTGGATGAAGAAAAATATGTACAAAAGGAAAGAACTGAGGAAAGGACACAAGCTGATGGCAAGTGACAAAGTTGATTTTAAATTTTAGAGTTTATATAGGGTGGTTTTACAAATTATTGTTGTTTTGCATAGTTACAAGTTTATTTTTTGCTGTGGACCATGTGACCCTGGGAAAGCTACTTTTCCTGCATGTTTATTTTTTACTGTGAATTACATGATTTGGGGAAGGCTACTTTTTCTGTGTTGATAAGCAGACTTTGTTTGGTTAGACCCAGACTTAAAGTTTTATGAAGCCTGTAAATTTTTTGGCCCCCAACACATGATATCTATAGCAAATAAAATAGTAAATAAAAGGCTAGGACGAGACTTTCCTTCTTGAGGTAAGTAGAACAGTGATTACAGTGTTAGGCCTCTTCAGATGAAAGGAAAGAGAGGACTGGGCCAGGTCAGTGAATGAATGTTGTGGGAAGATAGGTCATTTCAAAAAAGCATGTCCAGAGATAAAGAAGTGAAGGAAAAATGATTCCCCTCATGATAATTTTGAATCTTTTGTAATGGTACCTAGCTGTAAGATTGGGGTTAGGATTAGAGAGGACGAGGGGCAGATGAAGGTAAATATGAGACCTCTGACTGAAGAGGAGAAAGGAAAAGTTGACTCATGAATATGGTTTAAAGAAGGCAATAGGGGAAAGCTGGAAACTCCACCTTCGGAGTGGAACTGAAAAGAAAAAAAGAAAGAAAACTGTGGAGGTGGTCCAAAGGGTCTTCTGCCAGTAATAAAGGACCTAGTGATTTTTTGGGGGAGGTTTGGTAGTTTTCAAATACAAGGCTTACATAGACTATTTGAGTTTACAACGCAAAATTCTGAGTTTGCACATTCAAGGTGAATCTTAAATGTGAATCAGGCACTGAAAAGTTGTTTTGTTCTGTTTTTAACATCTTTGATATTCTTTTGCAATAAAATAATATGAATTGATCAATTTAAAAGGTGGTTAAGGATTTGTTTAGCTGGTGTGATAGTAATTTTCAAAATTGTACATTGCTCAAGGCTTTATTTATGTGTTTATTTTTTATTTGTGTTACTGTTTCAGATCTGAGAACTTACAAGGTATTTGGTATACCAATATTCTTTCTGAATTGAAAACATTTTTTGGTTAAAATTTGGGCCACCCCACATGTATGCATTTTATCTCATTAAGAGGAGTAAAAGGATATTGTGTTGTAGATGTGAGTATCGATAGTTTTCATTCATTTGGCAAGATTATAATGTTAAAGAATGTTTAATTGACATTCCTGTTTGAGAAGCTTTTAAGTGAAGTACTGCATTCATGCATTAAGATGATAGAACCAGTAATGTTTCTTTTAGTTTGAGGAAATGGACAGAGTATAGTAGAAGTATATATCTTCATGTTAACCCTTTCAATTTTTGAAACTGAAGGGTCAAGTGGCATTCACTGCTAAAGGGGCACCATGCCATAGGCTGCCCTGCCTGGAATTCCTGAGAAACTACGTGCTGGCCCTTTCTGCTTTGCTAACCCTCAGGTTAAAAGGATTCTTGGTCCAAACCCATTCCTTCAAATTTACCATTCATCACTTTCAACTGGGAGACTTGGTGCTGATCAAGACCTGGCAAGAGGACAGACTCCAGCCAGACTGGGAGGGCCCTTACCAGGTGTGGTTGACCCAGGAGACAGCCGCCCATACTGTGGAGAAGGAGTGGACTCACTATACTCAAGTCCACTAAAGGGATCGTTGAAGTAAAAGGAATGGTGAAGAGGGACGCTACCTAAGTGAAAAGCAGTTGCTGGTGGGAAGCAGATCCCATGCCCAGGGAGCTCCTCAAAGTGACCTTGACAAGAGTCTGAGAGGCTGCCTTGCACATATTGCTGCCAGATTGTCACATTTTCCCCTGGTCCCTCTCTCTCTTTGGGTCTAATTAGTCCCACCAAGTCACCGATTCTCAGAAGACCTGGTAAAATTGAGGGGCATAAATTAGGTCAAAATGAAAGTATACTTCAATGAGAGAAGCAGGTATGTCTTCCAACTGGCGAAGACCCTTTGGGATTGGGGTTTACTGGGGCTTATAAAGGTATGGGGTCACTTACTCTAAGAGTGAGCTAATACATATTGATTAGGAGGAGTGGTATTTTGAATATTATCAATTTTTACTGATAAAAGGACACAGGCTTAAGGTTTCAGGTCTTTGTATCTTTATCTTTGTCTCCAGGCTGGTCTTTTCAGTGTTGCTATTCTTGTTGGATTAGAAATGTCCTTCCCCCTTCATTAATGTCTGTTTAGTAGTGGGGGAGTCAGGGTAAAGGAGTGGATATGAAACCAAAGAAAGACAGGGCTAGGGCCCAGGGGTTCTAACCTGTCTCTGACAAGATGGGATGGGTTTGGAAGTTAGTATGGCTAAAATGTTATCATTACCGTGGGAGAGGTGCAAAGGGATTTTGCCTATGACCAGCCAATAATTTTGATAGTAGATGTAACTATGGCATCTTTCCCTCAAACCATTAGACTAGGTGTTTGCCAAGTTTTATCCTGCGGGAAACTGGAGGACCCAGTTCTTATCTCAATTATAGGGAGCCAAGAGTAGCAATCCAGGTCTATAGAATGGGTGCCCATATCTCTAGAAGGGACCCTGTGAGTTGATTTGTATTCTAGTTTGTCACTTCCCTGACTTCAGTGCCAAAACTAGGCCTTTTTCCTGTTACTACTTCTAAGAAAATCTTTAACAATGACCCTGAAAGAGTAGAAGTGATTGAGTTAAAATACCTAAGACAAACATTAGAAGAAGCAGAAACAGAATATATGAGTGTGAACACTTGGGTAGAATGGATTAAAAGTCATTGTCATGTTTGCATAGCTGATAAACCACAGTTGCAGGTAATTCCCTTTTCCCTTGGTCAGGCTTCCGTCATATAGTGCAGGTTGGCTCTGTACTGAGACAAGGATGCTTGGGGAAATGAAACTTGTAAGAGCTCGTCAAAGACAATTCCTTCATTCTCCATAGGGATGATGAACTACTCTTCTTGTCTTTAAAGGCAGGGAGCAGAGTTCACAGTGCCCATAAGAAAATTGACAACTTACACCCAAAATGTGATTGGTAAACCTTCCAAAATGTCACTGGTGAACCTAGCAGTGTCCTATTTGGCCCTCAGAGTATTGTGGAAAAGGGAATGTCAGAGATTTGCTGCCGTCCTATAGGACTGTGATGTACACATTGATCCACCTGGCAATTCCCTTCACCCTAGTATTCCACAAGAAACCTGAGCAACGTGAGAAATCTTGAGCCCAGAGATATCTCCGTGGATCTCTTGATCCAAAGATTCTTAACACCAGAGATGCCCTATAAGGGGTAGCTAGCTTGTTATGCCACTAGCCAGATATCTTGGGAAAACAATAGCATTAGACATGATGCAAGCTGAAAAGGGAGGTGTATGTGTAATACTGGGAGCTAAGTGTGGTATCCCTAACAACACAGCTCCTAAAGGAACTGTCACAAAGGTCCTGCCAGAATTAAGCATCATAGCTAATGAATGGACTGAATATGCTGGAATTATTAACTGACTGGTTAGAGGGGTGGTTTAGAAAGTGGAAAAATATAGCCACCTCAATTTTCACTTTTCTCATATTAGTAGTTGGAATTTAAATAGATATTAGATGTTCTGTCATGCCCTGAGTTTGAAGACAAGTGCAGAGTGGGATTCACTGCAATGCCTCCAGACCTAAAAAAAAAAAAAAAAACAACTTGTAAGTTTTGGTGAGAGAAAGAACAAAGGAGAATGAGATAAAATGTTTCAGTTGAAAGGAGAGCAGTTCCTGGAGTTGCCAGGAGCTCCATAGCAAAGATCTAAGGCTAGGGCCTACTGGAATCCACCCTGCCAGAGGCCTAAGGCCAGATGCATGTGAATGGGGTTAGTCTTGTGTGGAGGGAATTTAAGTGTTTTAAAAGGTTAATATGTTTGATTACCTTATGGATATTGGCTTCTCCTGCTCATTATTATAAAACAAAATACTGTAAAATGTATAATAGGAATATTGGCAATTATAATTATGGAAAGTTTGTAAGCTAGCCTTTGGCCTATGCTTGGTTGGATTCATTTGCACTTTAAAGTAGAATCTTGAGCCAGAACTTGAGTTGAGGCATTTGCATTTGACAAGATATAGTCACCCACCCTGAACTGTTGAAGGTTTGTGAATTTAAAACAACAAAAAAGAAAAGGTAGAGTTTCAGAGGCTTCTAGGCAAGGAAAATTGGCCCATCAAATAAAACCCCTTTCTAGGACCAAAAGTTGAAGGAAACCAGCCAGCAATATGCTTGCTGATGCACCATTGACCTTGAGATGAAATAAGAAGAAAAGCTGATTGTTTGCCATTCAGTGAGGTGTGTGTGAACCCCCAAGCTTGCAGCTGGTACTCATTTGACCTAGCTTGGATTGCTAGGGTTGTTGAGCTGACTAGAACCTCAACAGATTAATATGAAGATGTTTAATACTTGGAGCAAGCATCAGCTGCTACAATTTGATGAACTGGACTTTAGCTTATGGATGCAGTTCCTAAAAATTCCAATCAGAATGATAGTCTCTTAAGATCAAGGAACATGCATGTCTACTCAGTGTGCTGGATTGGTAGTATGAGCAATTTAGACATTACTATTGCTGTAAGTGACTGACTTTACACATTTTCATGAGTATGCTTGGTTTAGAATGAGGGGGTCAGGAAAAATCCCCACTGACTAGTTTTGCTGTTTTCCAGATGTGTTTAGTGAAAGGGGGTATGGAATGATGCTTATAAGATTTTATTATTTCAATTGTAGTATTGGTTATGATGGTCAAAACTGTAATTATAGAAGATATGTAGCTAAAAGAAGAGAATAGTTATTTTTCCTTTCAAGAATGGACAATCTGAGGACATCAAGAAGGAAGGACATGAGTGGAACTTGGGATCTCTGCCTGAAGAAGCAACGACAGCAGAGATGATGGCAGACGTGGTGACATGGAACAGCTATGGGCTCTAGGCCCATGGACTGAATGATGCTGTGTGTCTATGGGCTGGAGATTGATATTTGGACACTTATATGTGCATCAAATATTTATGATTTGTTCATTCGTGATACATAAGGAGAAAATGGGGACTGCATTTTCAGTTATATGTGTTTTAGTTTTATTATATCAATATGATGCAATCTAATATAGGCATAGTTAGCTGTACTCTTAGGAACATCCAGACATGATACACTTTCTAAGGATTTAAGACAAATAAATGAAGATGAGACCAATGAGTATAAATAGAAAAGAGGAGGATTTGTGAGAAATAACTCTTGAAGGCATGGTCCATCTTCAGGAGTTCATGAGATTGCTAGGCTTAGCAAACAGACCTGATTTACATACAGGGAGGGATGTGTAACCTGGCTGTTCTGGGACTAGGACATTTCAATAAGAATACAGGCATAAAGACAGTGAGCAAGCCATTTTGGCTTCTCTGGGGGAAGGGAAAATGGGATATGCCATAGAATTGTATACGGGGAACTAGAATTAGAGGAGGGGCTTTTTGGAGACAAGAATAAAATCCGTTTGTGGTGGGCCATGTGGCACATCTACCCGTGTCTACTGGGTTGAGCACCTGATTTTGCAAAATCAAATAAAGAAAACCTCACTCTTGCTAAAATGAATACAGATTGGATTACTTGAGCGTTTGTCAGTATAGACAGCATTTCTCACAATATGAATTAGATTTTTTAGAACATGTTCTTTTTAAACCTATGAAACAAATAATGGTGTATTGTTTCTTTTTTATATTATGTTTCATGTATGTTTACTGTTAAGATTTTTCCAATTAATGCTCCATACTAATTCCTTGGGCATTCATGGGCAGAGAATTAGCAGGGCTAATTCCCCTGAAAGTCAAAAAAAAGCCATGAGTCATTGGGGATTGCAAGAACTTTTATTTGATTTCCCCCTAAATGTTAAATAGGTTTCACAGAAAGCTTTTATAAACTACTAGGTAGTTTAAAACATAAGTCCTTTAATATTGATACTTAAAAATAGACAGACAAGAAATAAAATAAAAAACGAAAACTGGCTTTTAAAAATTATTTCATACAGCTTACCTTGAACAATATATAATTTATCATCCAACCTGATTATTTGAGAGTACAAAACTAATAATTACATGGGAACAGTATGTATGATCTTGTCTGTGCCAGGAAAACACGTGTGATCATGTTTTCCTGAGTTTTCATGCATCACAATAAAAAGCTTAATCTTTATTTCTCAAAGGAAAGAAGCAACAGAGGTCTCAGAATAAGTCTCCATAATCAGAATGTTTCAAATTGAATTCAGATTGAAAGCAATTTAGTAATTATCTGGTGTCCTGGTGTGGTGCTGTGGGTTAATGTGCTAGACTACAAGGTCATTTTGAACCACAAGGTCAGCATTTCAAGCTCATCAGCCTCTGCTCAGAAACCCAATACAGGGTTGCCACAACAGTAACTAATTACCATTATAATTGTCATTTTCATATTTATATCTGGCTTAAACTTAAATCCTTTCTTAGACCAGGATTTCTAGAGAAACATAACCAGTGAAACAGATATATGTGTGTGTGTGTATATATATATATATATGTATTGTTGTTGTTGTTAAGTGCCATCAAGTTGATTCCAACCCATAGCGACCCTATAGAAGGTTTCCAAGGAGCAGAAATGAGCCTGATTCATCCACTTTGCAGTTCAAACTGATTTTGCAGTCTAGTGCACTAACCCATAGTGCCAACCTGGACTATATATTTAAAATGCGCTGCACTGCAAAGTCATTTGAACCACAAGAGCTGTGATTTAAGCTCACTAGCTGCTTCTCAGAAACCCTACACAGGGTTACTATGGGTCAGAACTGACTCGACGGCATTTAACAACTATATATAAATATATAATATGGAGCTCTAGTAGTGATTACAAGTCGGACTGCTAACCTAAAGCTCAGAAGTTCAAAACTGCCAGCCATTCCACAGGAGAAAGATGAGACTTTCTGCTCCCATAAAGATTTTACAACCTTGGAAACCCTATGCAGAGTTGCTATGAATCAGAACCTACTCCATAGCATACCACGGCCATATATATAAAGAAAAGTTTATTATATTACAATTAGAGATTCCCAAGTCCCCAGTGGAAGAGAGAGAAAGAGTTCCTCCCACATGTCCATTATACAAGGATCAGGCCACATCTCCAAGATAGCATTTCTCCAATTGATTGGCTACTCATAGCTATTCAACATAGAGCTCACTATGCCTGTATTAGGTTTCATCACTATGGGAATAAACAAATTCCAATTGCTAAATCTCTGGGAATCCTAGTCTAGTCAAGTGGGTACAAAACCCTAACTATTACATTTCACCCTTGTCAACTTGTCAACTTGACACCTATAAACTATATACATAATCTTTAAGTAAAAAAAAAATTATATAGTCGTATTAGTGCCTAACATGATACAACCAAAATACGTACAACAAAAAAAAAAACATAGTGATTTCACTTGCTTTTCATCTTAAATGTCACAAATCACCAAAGCAAAATTATTTGGTGTATTCATGCAAAACAAAACAAAAATTGTTGTTGTTGTTGTTAGGTGCCATCGTGTCAGTACAGACTCATAGCAACCTGATGCACATCAGAAGAAAACACTGCCTGATCCTGGGCAATCTCACAATTGTTGCCACATTTGAGTCCATTGATGCTGCCACTTTGCCAATCCATCTCATTGAGGGTCTTCCCTTTCTTCTCTGACCCTCCACCTTACCAAACATAATATCCTTCTCCAG
>NW_006408563.1:18839979-18841336 GCF_000296735.1 Chrysochloris asiatica | reverse complement strand
ATAAGAATGTTGTTTATTGGTCCAATGGTAAGGATTTTGTTTTCTTCACATTGAGATGCAATCCATACTGAAGGGTGTGCTCTTTGATATTCATCAATAAATGTTTTAGGTCCTCTTCACTTTCAGCAAGCAAGGTTTATCATCTGCATATTACAGGTTGTTAATGAGTCTTCCTCCAAAACATACATTCTTTTAAATGTCCAGAGGCCACATTCTGCAAGCTAGTCTCCTGCCAGTAGGCATAAAGCCTTATTCAGTCCATGGGCCTTGAGTCCACAGCTGCTCTGTCTTTCCATACCACTGCCTTTGCCACTTAGTCTGCTGTCTATTGCTTTTCCAGGCAGGGATCCCAAGCTCCACTCATGCTCTTCCTTAATGATGGCTCTGGCATTGTCTGTCCCTGAAATGAAAGAAAAATTCTCCTGCCTTTTAGTTATACATCTTTTATGAATTACCGTTTTGACAATCACAATTAATCCTACTTACAACTGAAATAATAAAATCCTATCAGCATCATCCCCCTTACCTCCATTTCACCAGGCCCATCTGGAAAAGAGGAAAACTAATTAATGGGGGTTCATTTTTGTCCCCTCATTCTAAAACTAAGCATACCTATTAATACTTGTAAGTCAGTCACTGAATGCCTTTACAGCACCCCTATTTTTGATAGCCAATGTCTAAATTGCCTGTCCCTAGTGGTGCTGTGGATTAATGTGCCAGACTGCAAAACCTTTTGAATTGCAAGATTGGTGGTTCAAGCTCACCAGCTGCTTCTCAGAAACCCTATACAGGGTCGCTATGGGTTGCAATTGGTCGCTATTGACTCAACGGCACTGAACAATAATAACAAATTAATCCAGTACACTGAGGAGACAAGCATGTCCCTTGACATGAAGAAAATTCCATTCCAATTAGAATTTTGAGCAACATTCATAAGTAAAAGTCTAGTCCAAAGAATTAGAGCAATTAACACTTGCTCACAGTATCAAACATCTGGTCATGTTATGCTCTCAGCTCAACCCTAGTCACCCAAACTAGACCAAGTGGGTACCTAATATAAGTTTGGGTACTCACACACACCTCCCAGCACTTCAAACCAGCTGGCATTCCCACTAATAGGCTTAGACCCCAAGGGCTAGGTCAGTTCTCTTGGGCTCAGGAGTTCACACAACTCTGTAAACTTCCAACTAGTCAGCCTTCCAGATCATCTTATCTCAAGGTCAACAGGTACCAATAGAACATGCCCAAACTCTTCCCATTTCTTCATTGCTGCATTCCCCATGATTCCGCCCATAAGTAGATCCAGGTGGTCACCAGGGAGAATATGGCTTGCCAGATCCCTTTGACTTTCAGTTTT
>NW_006408563.1:18820398-18837464 GCF_000296735.1 Chrysochloris asiatica | reverse complement strand
GAATTATGAGAGACCAAGTCTGGTCATCCTAGCTACCAAAGACCGTTCTGGATGTTCTTCCACACAAATCTATTTGTTCTTTTGGCAGTCCATGATATTTTTAATATTTTCCACCAACACCTTAATTCAAATGTATCAGTTCTTCTATGGTTTTCCTCATCCGATGTACAACTTTCATATGCATATGTGGCTATTGAAGATATTATAGCTTGGATCAGGTGCACCTTATTCCTCAAAATGACATCTTTGCTTATAAACATTTTAGAGATGTTCTGTGCAGCAGATTTGCCTAATGCAATATGTCCTTGGATTTCTTGACTGCTACTTCCATGATTGTTGATGGTTGGTCCAAGAAAAATGAAGTCTTCAATAACATCAATCTTTTCTTCATTTCAATAAGTACTGCTTATTGGTTCAGTGGTGAAAACTTTTGTTTTCTTTACATTTGAGGTGCAACCCATACCAAAGGCTGTGGTCTTTGATCTTCATCAGTAAGTATTTTAAGTCCTTTTCTGTTTCAAAAAGCAAGGTTGTGTAATTTACATATCACAGGTTGTTAATGATTCTTCCTCCAATCCTGATGACAAGTTTTTCTTCACATAATCCAGCTTCTAAAATTATTTGCTCAACATAAATTGAATAACTATGGTGAAAGAATGCAACCCTGGCACAATCCTTTTCTAATTTTAAATCATTTTGTGTTCCCTTGTTCTATTTGAACAATTGCCTCTTAGTCTGTGTACAAGTTCCTCATGAACATAATTAAGTTTTCCAAAAGAGTCATTCCCCAAAATATTGTCTATAACTTGTAATGATCCACACACTTGAAAGTTTTTTGGCAGTCAATAAACAAAAGTAACAACCTTTCTGTTATACTCTGTCTGACATCAGCTATAATATCCCTCATTCCATGTATTCTTCTGAATCTGGCTTGAACCTCTGGAAGTTTTTTGTCAATGTATGGTTGCAATAGTTTTTGTATTATCTTTAGCAAAATTTTACCTACATGAGATAATAATGATATTGTCAAATGATTTCCACATTCTTTTGGGCCACATCTCTTTGGAATGGGCACAAATATAAATCTCTTCCAGTCAGTTGACCAGGCAGTTGTCATCCAAATTTCTTGGCATAGATAAATAAGTACCTCCAGTGCTGCACCAGGTTGTTGAAGATTTCAAGTTGTATTCTGTCATTTCCCTTTGCCTTGTTCTTTGCCAGTGTCTTCAATGTACCTTGGATTTCTTCCTTCAGCATCATTGGCTTTTGATCATATGCTACCTCTTGAAATGGTTGACCATCAACAATTTCTTTTTGGTACAGTGATTCTGTGTATTCCTTCCACCTCTTTTTGATGCTTTCTGCATCATTCAATATTTAACACATATTACCCTTCAATATTGCAAGTGAAGCCTTTAATTTTTTCTTTAGTTCCCTTAGCTTGAGAAATGATGAATGTGTTCTTTCCTTTTGATTTTCTAACTCCAGGTCTTTGCACGTTTAATTATAATATTTGACTTTGTCTTCTGGAGCTGACCTTTGGAATTTTCAGTTCAGCTCTCTTGCCTCCTGATTTGTAAAATTTGCTTTAGCATCTCTATGCTGGAGAGCAAACTTGAGAGTCTCTTCAGACATCCATTTTCCTTCTTTCTTGTCTTCCTAATAACCTTTTGTTTTCTTCCTGTATGATGTTCTTGATGTCATCTCAGAACTCTGCTGCTTCAATATTTTTTGTTAATGCAGATGATCTCTGAATTCAGGTGAGATATATTCAAGGTCATATATTGACTCTCGTGTACTTTTATTTTCAATTTTAGCCTGAATTTACATATGAGAAATTGATGGTTTGTTCCAGAGTCTGCTCCTGGTCTTGTTTTGGCTAATGACACAGAGCTTTTCTACCATCTCTTTCCATAGATGTAGTCAATTTGATTTTTGTGTATTCCTTCTGGTGAGATTCACATTCTAGTTGTCTTTTACATTGTTTAAAAAAAGGTATTTGCAATGAAGAAATCTTTGGTCTTACAAAATTCTATTGTGCAATCTCCAGCATTGTTTCTATCACCAAGGCCATATTTTCCAATTACTGATCCTTCCCTTTTGTTTTCCAACCTTTGCATTCCAATCACCAGTAATTATCAATACATCTTGATTGCATGTGTGATAAATATCAGACTGAAGAAGTTGGTGGAATTATTCAGTTTCATCATCACTGGCTTTAGTGATTGGTGTGCAAATTTGAATAATAGTGGTATTAACTGGTCTTTCAATCAATGTATAGATATTATCCTATCACAGACAGTGTTGTGTTTCAAGATAGATCTTAATATACTTTTTGTGATGATGAATGTCATGATATTCATCTTTAATTTGTCCTTCCCAGCATAGTCAGCCATGTAGTTGTCAGATTCAAAATGACCAATACCAATCTATTTCAGTTCACTAATGCCTAGGATACTGATGTTTATGCATTCCGTTTCATTTTTGACAATTTCCAATTTTCCTAGATTGATACTTCGTACATTCCATCTTCTGATTATTGACTGGTGTTTACAATTGTTTTTTCTTCATTTTGAGTTGTATGTTATCAACTAGTGAAGGTCCTGAAGGGTTTACTTCATTTGAGTCATTATGGTCTACTCTCCTTTGAGGAAGCAGCACTTCCTCAGGCATATTTTGAGTGCCTACCAACCTGAAGGGCTCATCATCCTGTACTGTATGACAATATTCTGGTGCTCTTCATCATTTTTCAATATTCAATATTTTACTGCAGACAGTGTTCCACTGCTATTCATATGGTTTTCAACAACTAAATATTCAGAACATGGTTACGAATCGGGCTGCGAACCTTAAGGTCAGTGGTTCGAAACTACCAGCCGCTCCGCGGGAGAAAGATGAGGCTTTCTACTCCCGTAAGGATTTACACCCTCGGAAACCCTGTACAGGGTCGCTATGGGTTGGCTCCGACTCGAAGGCACTTAACAACAACAACAACAAATATTCAGAACTAGTCCATCTCTCCTTCTCTCTAGTCTGTCTTCATCTGGAAGCTCAGCTGAAACTTATCCACCATGGGTTACTCTTCTAGTATTTAAAATACTCTTGGCATAGCTTTCATAATCACAGTAATAGACAAGTTGCTATGGGTTGGAACCAAGTTGAAGTCACTTAACAATAACAACATGTAGACTCCTGGTGTGGTGCTGTAGGATCAAGACTATATTGTAAATCACAATGTCAGTAGTTCTAAGCCACCAGTTACTCCTCAGAAAATCCTATACATTGTCACTATTAGTCAGAACTGACTTGCTAGCACTTAATAACAACAATATGTTTATTTCTCAAATATATATATACGTATATATCTCTGGTAGTGTAGTGGTTACGAATCAGGCTGTGAACCTCACAGTCAGCAGTTCAAAACTACCAGCTGTTCCGTGGGAGAAAGATGAGGCTTTCTGCTCCCGCAAAGATTTACAGCCTAGGAAACCCTGTACAGGGTCGCTATGAGTCGGAACCGACTCCATGGCACATCACAACAACAACAACATATATATACTTTATTTTTTAAGCTACATTGTATAAATTAGATTTTTTTTTTAAGTTTGAGAAATAAAAAAGCAATGATAATTTCCTTGAAAGTAAGATAGAATTTAAATGGATTCTACTACAAAAAAACTAAAATGAAATTCATTACAATACTATCTGTATTATAAAACTTGTCCCATTTAAAAAATTCTATACATTAAAAAAAACTTCCAATATCCAGTGAATATGAGATAAATATGAATTATTGTTTTAATGCCATAAAAAAACAATGTATTGAACAGATTCTTGTCTTTGAAATTCTACTAAAAATATTACTCATTGTTTTATGAAAAATATTATTTTTAAATCTCCATGTCTACTAGCTTTTAGTAATCATGACATCTGTTATTGTTTATATTGTTGCTATTTAAAGAAGAAAATTAGTGACCATATAAAATTGTTCTGCATTTGTATTTGCTCTTGTCTTTGGATTCATTAAAAATTAACATCATTTAGAGAATTATCATCAAATTAATTTATATTCAAATAAAATATTGGAAAATAACGTAACAAAAGAACTGCTTCAAATGGTGTGATCCAAGACAACCAAGAGGAGGACAAGTTATCACATTCATATCTTAGAGGATCAGCGAAGGAAGTGATTACAGACATCCATGGTAAGTTTTGTCAATTGGAAGTGATGCCCCTAATGATGCTATAGTCTTTGTTAGAGGGTGTTGCCATCCCTTTAATTTGTTTTTGTTATTAAGAACCATTGCGTCAGTTCTGACTTATAACGACCCTATATAGGATTTCTGAGGAGTGAGTGGTGAGTGTGAAACGTCAACTTTGAGATTCAAACTGACCTTTCAATCGAGTGCTTCTCCTACAGTGTCACACCAGGATGTCATCTATTTAATAAATACCCCAATATTACTCTACTTCCAGTCTTTATTGGCCAGTTAGCCAGCTAGTGAGCACGGTAACCCACTTAATACAGTCTTAAAAAAAGCATAGTCTTATGAATGAAGCAGAAGAGTGGAGTAGGGTTGAGAGTGGATTTGAAGTAACCAGGAGAATTTCCAGAACATTCTATGCATTTTGCTTCTCAGCACCTCATGTTGTTTATTTTATTGTTCTTGGGAATATACATAAGAAAACATACACCACTTTAACAATTTCTACATGTGCAATTCAGCGATATTGCTTATAATCTTTGAGTTGTGCAACCACTCTTACCCTCCTTTTCTGACTTGTTCCTCTCACATTAATATAAATTTACTGACTCTGAGGTTTTTATCTAGTGTTGCTGTTGTCATTAGGAACCCATTTAGACAGTTCTCAAATGAGGATATTGCTTAAGGCAGACACTTTTTACTAGTTCAACTAACTTATTGTTTGATTGTTAAAAGAATGTATGGGTAATTGCCTCCAAGAACAATTACCATGAGACCACAATTAGATAGTGCCCTGCTACTGTTACTGAATAATTTGATCAAAAAGTCTATGGAATAATCCTGATCAAAAGGGGGATATGTAGAACAGGATTTCAAATTCTCATGTACTCAAGATTTTCTGGAGACATGGAAGCTGGAAGTAACTGTTGCCCTTAGATAATCTTTAAGTCTTAAACCAAAAATATCCTATATTGTTTTTGCTGAGGACAACACTTGCTTGTTCCCCAACAGAGAAAACTCAGAAAGTTTACAATCTATCTTGTTATAGGGTGATGGTAATGTAATTATAATCCCATCAGAGATCTGAAATATTATCTACCCTTGATGCTCTTCATAAAGGAAGGAAAAACCATGGGGTTGAAAGAGATAGTCAACACAAAGCAACTACCTGCTGTCATCAAGTGAGTTCTGACTCATAGTGATCCTACAGGACAGAATGTAACTGCTCCTTAAGGGTTTCCAAGACTGTAAATCTTACAGCAGTAGACAGCTTCATCTTTCTCCAAAGGAGAAGCTGGTAGATTTGAAGCACTGATCTTGTGGCTAGCAACCCACTGCTTAGAAAAACATCCCACCAGGGCTCCTACACAAAGCACAACAAATAAAATCCCTGTTTCTAAAACTGGTTACAAGGAGAATTATTACAGTTCCCTTTTGTAGAACCCATTCCAATTTTACTTTACCTTTTTCCAGCACAAGGGTATGCTAGTGGAGTGACCTAAATGTATACATTTCCATTATTTCTGAATCTTTGATGATCCTGAATTTACTGTATGGCTTCAGATTGTCACTGAGTTTACCTTAAAGCTTATTTAGAGGTGCTCCCAATGAATTGTTCTGGGTTCCTGGTACAAAACTCTTTGTAGCTTTTGAATAGCAATAATTGGATCAACTATTTTGACAATGGAGTCTTGGTGTGGCACTATAGGGTAAGCACTGGACTGTAAACTAAGGTTGACTATTCAAGCCCATCATCTGCTCCTTGGGAACACTACAGAGGGCTGCTATGAGTTGCAACTGACTCAATGGCATTTAACAACAACAACCAAAAAGTAATCCTCTTTTCTGCCTATTGGTTCAGTGGGATAAGGAGCATCACGTTGAGAGGGTGAACTATCTTATTTTTAATTTAACTGAAGCATTGCATTATTTACTATTTGAAGCATTCTTCCTTTAGACATCAGAGTAACTAAATTGGGAGGAATAGGAAACAAAATTCCTTAAATATATATTTTTTTTAAATTACTACATCTCTTTACTCATTGTCCTATGAATTTTGCCATGAATAAGATAGTACTCATATGGTGACCACTTGTTTGAGAGTTATATTGAACCTCATTTAAAATAATACAACTTCAAAGAGCTTTCCTTTTCATCTGGTGCTATTAATGAACTTTTTCAGACTAGTCTTTCTAGCTACTTCTAGACGTATGTACCTTGTAAAATGAATAAACTCTCAGGGCACAATGTCCATTGCTAAAAAACAAGTGACATGATAAGAAGAATTGATTGATAAAACATTCCAATTAAAGTAAAAATTAAAAGAAATCAACAGTAACAATAACAACAACAGTGAAAAATGTTTCTTTTCCTCTCAGAATCTACCATTCCATTTCAAAATTATTCTCACTAAACATGAATATTGACAAGCTAAAAGTCTACTCATATATAAAAGTCTACTCATAAATTCCAAAATAAAAGAAATTATTGAAAAAGTTAAGAATAATGGAAGTTAACATGTTTTATTTGGAAAATATTTCTGAGCTTTTTATGGCCCATTTTAATTTATAAAATTTGCATATAAGTATATTGCTTCCTATAGTAACCCTTTATGGAGTCTTGGTGTGGTACTGTGGGTTAATGAGCCAGACTGCAAAGTCATTTGAACTGCAAGGTGGAGTTTCAAGCTCATCAGTTGTTCCTTGGAAACCCTATACAGGGTCGCTATGGGTCGGGATCAATTCAACAGCACATAACAACAACATGGTAACCATTTAGCAGAAAACAACACAAAAACTTTAATCAGGACTTATAAGTTATTCACTTTAGTTCAATAAATATTTTATTTTAATAAGAATGTTAACTGCCATCAAGTTGGTTCTGACTCATAGTAACCCTCTTATTTGGTTTCTGAAAATGCAAGTCTTTGCAGGAGCAGAAAGCTTAATTTTACTCCTGTGGAGCAACTAGTGGGTTGAACTTTAGACCTGTGGTTAGCAGTCCAGTGATTATCCTACAAAGCCACAGCACTTCCTCTGGTAAGAATTCTACAGATAAGACTACTAAGAAAAAAGCAATCCAAGATTTAAAAAATATATTTGAAACTATTAAAATTATTATTCTCTCAGAGACTTTCAAGTTAACTGCCATGTGAGTTGTTTTTGACTCGTTGTTGTTGTTGTTAAGTAGGGTCTGACTCATAATGACCCAGTATAGGGTTTCCAAGGAGTGGCTGGTGAGTTTGAACTACTGATCTTGCTGTTCTAAGTGACTTTGTGTTAAGTGCTTATCCTACAGCACCGCACCAGGACTTCTGACTCATAGCAACCTTATTTATATTGGGATTCCGAAGAGCAGCTGACCAGTTTGAGTTGCCAGCCTTGCTGTTCAAATTGATCTTGTGCTCAAGTGTTCATCTTACACACCCAGACTATGTTTCAAGTACGGCTTAATATAAAATGATAAAAAAAAAAACAAATTTTATAGTAAAATAAGTGGATGAAAATGCTATGATTAATTGAATCAATTATAAGAATTTTTTTTTTGTGTTTTCTTTTTGTTATTGAGAATATACACAGTATAACATGTACCAGTTCAACAGTTTTCTATTTGTACAACTTATGAAAATTTATTGTGGGCTTCAAAATGTGCAACTATTTTCAATCCCCTTTTCTGAGCAATCTTCATGAACAAAAACTCACTGCTACCTAAAGGCAGTTGTTGTTGTCACTTTGATCCCATATAGCTATTTCTTTAAAGAACATATGCTTAATGCAGATCTTGATATTAACTAAGCTGAACTATTATTCAGTTTTAAGAAAACTTCAGCTATTTTTGGTTTAAGGCTTAAAAATTATCTCAGGGCAAAGGTTATTTCAGTGATTCACCAATCTCCATGGCTCCAGAAAGTCACAGTTCATGAGCATTTGAAATTCTGTTCTGCATTTCCCCCCTTTTGATCAGGATTCCACTATGGAATTTTTTATCAAAAAAATTTAGTAATGGTATCCTGGCACCATCCAGGTCTTATGGTCTCAGGGCAAAGGAGGTAGTTATTCTTGGAGGCAATTAGCCACACATTCCATAGACATTCCATATCCTTCCTTATTCTTTTCCCATTTTTGAGCCTCCTCCTTCTCTGTTCTAGATGAATAGAGACCAATTGCACCTTGGATGATCACTTGCAAGCTATTAAAATCCAGGCACTACCCATTGAACCAGGAGGTAGAACAGAAGCACTAAACATGCTATTAGAACTAATAACTCTTGATGTTCCATGAAATCATGACCCTTAGACTATATTCTTAGTGTACAGTTCTGTGAGTTTTGAAAATCAACAAAATGCAGAATTGTACTATCATTCCAAAATATTTCTCCAAGTTCCCTTTGCAGTCAACTCTTCCCTCCTCCCTGAATCCCAGATAATTCTTTGATTTTTATCCTGAAAGTTTTGCCTTTGTAAGACTATGCTATAAATAGAAGCATATAATAGGGTAGTCTTTTTGGTCTGGCTTTTTGCAAAATGCATTTGAGATTTATTCATGTTTTGGTATTTTGTTCTTTTTTATTGATAAGTAGTGTTTTATTGTATGGCTGGCTGTACAACACTCTGTTTTTTCATGTCCTGGTTCAGGGGCATTTGGGTTATTTTCAATTTTAGGTGACATCATAGTTTAATTTTACTGGCTTTTCTTTGTAGGTAACACTTCTATTTTCCCTAGCTGCTCTCAGGATTCCTTGTCTTTAATTTTGAAGAGATTGATTCTGATATATTGGAGATTTTCTTTAGTGGTCTATCTTGCCTAGGGTTCTTTGAACTTCTTGAATGCTAACCTTTTCATCCCCAGATGTTAAGGATATTTCCTTCCAGAAATTCATCGACTATCTCTTTTGTGATTTTCATTCTTTTCCTGCTCTGGAATTCCAATCAGCTTCAGGTTGTTCCTCTTCAAGTTGTCCCAAAGGAACCTTAGCCTTTGTTCAGATTTTTTCATTATTTTTTCTGCTTGCTCTTTCTTAACAGTTTTGAGAAATGTGTCTTCAAGCTTGCTGATTCTGGCTTCCATCCCTTCAATTCTACTCCTTTGCCCTTTCTGTGTATTGTCCATTTCTGATATTTTAGAATTTCTATTTTGTTTAATTGTTGTAGTGCTTTTATGACTTCATCCTTATTTTCCTCAATTTTCTGTGGAATAATTGGATGCACTGCAATATCCTTCTTCTAAATTCCCTTTTAGACAATTCTAAAACCTTTTCAACTTCTAGCACCATTCCTAGCTCATCTTCTTGGATGTTTGTTTGAGCTACATTGGTGAGTTTCTACACGCAAGCAGAGATTTTCTGCTGCTTTATAGGCATTGTGGTGTTGTTGTATTTGTATTCATTAGATGAATGTATGGATTGTTAAGGACACTCCAAGGAACTCTGGTAATGTAGTGGTTATGAGTCATGCTGCTAATCTCACTGTCAGCAATTCAAAACTACCAGCTGTTCCGTGGGAGAAAGATGAGGTTTTCTGCTCCCATAGAGATCTACAGCTTTGGAAACCCTGTACAGGGTCACTATGAGTCAGAACCAACTCCACAGCACACAACAACAACAATTGCCTCCTGGTAGGTTTAATCAGGAGATGGGCTTCTCTGTTTACTGCTCTTACAGCTCATCTCAGAGTGTTTCTAGCAGGTGTTGGTGAAGATGCTTCTTTGGTGTGCAGCAGCTGATATTGGCTCTTGCCCTATTGGGTGGGTTTTGCAAGGTGTAATTGTAACTTGGCTGTATGGCTGTAATTGCTGTCTCCTGTCAGGTAAGGCACAAAGAGAACGTTTTCCCACAAGATAGAAACAGGGTAAAAACTAAGACTAAAAACTAAAGTCAAACATCATTAAAACAAAACAACAACAACAACAAAAAACTGGATATATATATTAAGCTGGGAAAGCCATAAAATTTAAAGAAGTATCTTTCTTTTTCTTTTCCTTTCTGGGTGAGAACTGGACCTGAATGGAATGGGTAAAGAATTGCCACCAGTGCTATTAAAATATTATTTATAGTAATATATGTTTTATAGTGGAGCCCTGATGTGGCCCTGTGGGGTAACATGCTGGACTGCAAGGCTGGATTGAACTGCAAGGTTGGCAGTGCAAGCTCACCAACCACTCATAAGAAACCCTATATAAGGTCACTATGGTTTGGAACTGATTCAGTGATACTTAACAACAACACTATACACTTGCCTTCCAAGCTAACTGAGCAATCACATGGTATTCCCACTCTGCCAGTGGGCTCAGACCCAGGCCTTCCTTTTTCCCCTCCCTTCAAGTCCATTTAGGTGTATCTCCTAGTAAGAACCAAGCCAGATCTGCTTTGGAAGGGACTCCTGGATCAGTTCTTTCTTCTGTTTCCACCCGTGCCTGGTTCAAATCCTTCACCTGCGCAGCTCAATATAGTGCCAATCTTTCTGTGCATCACAACACCTTGCATGTGTGACATAAAACCTTCTCTGGAAGTGTGTACTCATGCACATCTCCCCTCTGGTCACCAATGCAGAGATGAGGAGACAGAACAAAAGAAAAGACACAATAAGGAGAAAACAACAGCAACAACATTCACACCTCTGTTTCTGTAAATCTCTGGCTGATTTCTGCACTAGGAACACTCTTGTCCCTTTCTTTACTCACTCCTATCTACAATGGCTGTGGTGAAATAAGCCTTTCACCCCAGATCAGAAGTCACCTCATTTCTTGTTCCTGGTAAGCACTCAAACCAGTTATTTATCATTTAATCTGAATTTCAGAGTTTCGGGATGGTCCTCTGAACCTTTTTGTCTGGTATTCTGTGTTAACACTGACAGAGTTCTGCACAGCCTTTCTGCCTAGTCTGCTGCTAACCCTTACCCTCCTCACAAGAAGTAATTTTAAAAGAGAAAATGAGATATAATCTTTTTGGAAAGTTACTGCTAAGTCACTTACTTGAAAAGCCAACACTGAATGCGTAAGAATATTATTGTCGTTCCTATTGTTGTTAGTTGTCTTAGAGTCAGTTACAATTCATAGTAGCCCCATGTCCAAGAGAATTAAATACTACCTAGTAGCTGCACAGTGGTGCTGTGGGTTAATGCACCCGACTGCAAAGCCATTTCAACTGCAAGGTCGGTGGTTCAAGCTCACCAGCTGCTCCTTGGAAACCCTATACAGGGTTGCTATGGGTCAGAACCAACTCAATGGAACTTAATAACAACAACAACAGTAGCTGGATAGTAAATACAGAAAACCATAGAAGAATTGATGCTTTTGAGTTATGGTGTTGGAGGAGAATATGACAGCAGTGAAAATATCATGGTTTGAATCAGACACAGCTTTGCCTTCAAAGTGAAATGTTTGCTTAACACTTCAAAAAGGTCTTTAGCAGTGGATTTGCCCAATTCAATATGTCCTCTGATTTTTTGACTGCTATTTCCATGAATATTGATCGTAGATGCAAGTAAAATGAAATCCTTGACAACTTCTATCTTTGCTCAATTTATCATGACATTTTGAAGTCATGAAGATTATTTTCTTTACAGAGATTAATACATACTGAAGGCTGTATTCTTTGATCTTCATCAGCAAGTACTTCAAGTACACTTTGTTTTCAGTGAACAAGGTGTATCATCTGCAAATAGCAAGTTGTTATAGACTTTCTTCAATCCTGATGTCCTGTTCTTTTTCATATATTTTAGCTTCTCAGATTATTTGTGTAGCAAAGAGATTGGTGGTATAAAGAAGCAATCCTGATGCACTTCTGTCCTGATTTAAACCACATGGTGTGTCCTTGTTCTGTCCCAATTATTGACTCTCTCAGCTTTCAGCCAAGTTCCATCTGATGTCACCAATGGTATTACTCATTCAAAGTCATCTTCAAAATCCAGCTTGAATTTCTGACACTTCCCAGTAAATGTACTGCTGTAATCATTTTTTAATTATCTTCAGAAAAATTTTACTTACATTTGATAATAATAATATTATTCAATAATTTCCACATTCTGTTGGGTCACCTTTATTTTGAATGGATGCTAAGATGAATCTCTTCTGGTCTGCTGGCTAGGTAGTTGTCTGTCAAATTTTTGACATAGACTAGTGAGTGTTTCCAGCAATGTATCAGTTTCTTGAAACATTTCTATTGATAATCTGTCAATTCCTGGTGCTGGATTCATTTTCATTAAATTTTGCTAATGTCTTCAATGCAGTTTTGCTTTCTTCCTTCAATATCCATAGGTTCTTGATAATATGCTACTTCTTTAAATAGTTGAACATCAATCAATTCTTTTTGGAACAATATATTTATGTATCCTTTCCATTTTCTTTTGATGTTCCCTGTATCACAATTTTGTGATCACCCTGTATCACCATAGAATATTTCGGTATTGTGACTCAATGCCTGAAATTTTCATCAATTCTTTCATCTTGACAAATGAGCTATTCTTCCCTTTTAGGGTTTTAATTTCAGATCTTTGAATATTTCAATATAATACTTGTTTTGCCTTCATGAACTGCCCTGATAAATTTTCTATTCAGATTTTTATTTCATTATTTCTAACATTCACTTTAACTACTTTATGTTCAAGAGCAAATTGCAGAGTCTCTTCTGATATCCACTTTGGTTTTTTCTTTCTTTATTGTCTTTTTAATGACCATTGGCTTTCTTCATGTATGAAATTTTTGATGAAATCCAACAACTCCTCTGATCAGTGTATGAAACCTGTTCTTGAGATGGTTTCTAAACTCCGGCAATATATAATCAAGATTATATTTTGGTTCTTGTTGACTTGTTTTAATTTTTTTCAGCTTCAACCTGAATTTGTGTATCAGCAATAATGGCCTGTTCCATCAGTCAGTCCTTGACCTTGTCTTGTCTAATGGTAGTGAGCTTCTTCAGAGTCTCTTCCCATAGATGTGGCAAATTTGATTTCTGTTTATTCCATCTGGCATTATCTACAAAGCCTGACCACCATTTATGTTGTTGAGAAGAGTTATTTACATAGCAGATTTCATTTGTCTTGCAAGATTCTATCACGGGATCTTCAACTTTTTTTCTCTTACCAAATCTAGATTTTCAAAACCTATCTTTCTTCTTTGTTCCCTACTTTGCCATCCAAATCATCATTAATTATCAGTGAATTTTGGTTGTATGTTTGATTGCTTTTAAACTGAAGAAGTTAGTAGAATTATTCAATTTCTTCATCACTGGTTTTAGTGGTTGGTACATAAATTGAATAATAGTTGCATTAACTAGTGCTCCTTGTAGGTATACAGAACATTAGAAATTTGATATTGGAAGCTTCTTTGTTAACAGGAAACAAGAAGCAGAACATGTTGTTGTTGTTGTTGGGTGCCATAGACTTGGTTCTGATTCATTGTGACCCTACGTAGGGTCCCAAGAGCAGCTGTTGAGCTTGAACCACCAACTTTGTGATTCAAAGCGACCTTGCTATCTAGTGCGCTGTCCCACACTACCACACCAGGACAAGAAACAGAACATATTTAAATAATTTATTTGTAAATGCATTTTTATTGTTGTTATTAAATGCTGTCAAGTCATTTCCGTTCATAGTGACTCTACATAACATTTTTAAATAGTAGCTTGTGAGTTTGAACTGCCAAACTTGGCATTAGTAGTCCAGTGCTTACCCAACAGCTCCATAGAATGTATGGATTTATCAATGTATATTTTCAAGAGAAAACTCAGAAAACAGTGTTTTTTTTTTTGCTGTTCAGGGCGTTTGAGTTGGTTGCAACACATAGCGACCCTGGATAGGGTTTCTGAGGAGCAGCTGATGGATTTGAAATGCCAACTTCATGGTTCAAACCAACCTTTAGTCCAATGCACTATCCTGCAGCACCACACACACACACACACACACACACACACAAAGAAAATCAATTAGCTATGTCTTAAATATTAAGAAATTTCTTTCTTTTTTCTCTCAGTAAATTTTGATTACACATTAATTAAAATCAGGAACCAGAAATAAAAGTTTATCTGATAAAAATATAGAAAGCTGTAACCTTGGTGAGCATGAAACACGACACAGTCTCTTTTTCTCAAATGCCACATATCTGTGGTGTTAATTCTCATTACTACTTAGTGAGGTTTGAAAAATTCAAGATCTAAAAGTTGTTGCTACAAATATATAATTGTTTTCATTAAAATTAGTCTTCATATCGATTTTTGTAGAAATAAGTTTATAAAGTAGGGTAGGGTTATATGAGATAGACAGAAAATGGACTTTAGTGTGAAACAGAAAGGTTATATCTCTGTGTCACTGGTGGTCTCTTTAAGGATAGTTCCATATTTATAAAATGGGAAAGAACTGTGAAGAATGCCACTTTGAAAATCAAACACCTGCTTCTTGTATGCATTGTGGAAGGGAAAAGAGAGTGCCAAGTGGAGAAACAGTGCCAAAATGGTGTGATGTAAAAAGTGCAAAGAAAAACACTTCCCATGACCAAGTTCTGCTACAACCAGCTCATTATGTCTCACATACATACCACACTCGGGAACTTATAAGAACTATGTATCATTTTTGAAGGATTATAATAATTTGAAATTCTAGTGTTTCCTGCATTTCAATGGTGTTACATTAATTATATCTTATACTAACCTGGGTCTGAATATATATTACATTTTGCAAAATCTTGACAAAGCTGTGAGGGGAAAAAAAATTAAAGTATTCTGACACAGCACCAAAACCTATGGTTCCTATTCTGAATTTTTCAGCATAATGTACTATTTTTGTTAGGAATATCTGATGACTTAGAAAATACCTTCAATTTTATTCTCTTTCTATTTGCTACCACTGTCTTCCCCACATGTATAACATGGAGTACTGGAATTATTTGTCAGGAAACCTTAACAGATAAATATCTAATTATAACATAGGCAAAAAGCAGGAGTTTTTTTCTATATTCCCATAAACTATTTGGATTGGGAAAATGGCAGCATCAGTGGGCTCAAGTGTGGCAGCAATTGTGAGGTTGGCTCAGGACTGGGCAGTGTTTCTTTCTGCTGTGCATAAGGTTGCTGTGAGTCAGTACCGACTCGATGGCACCTAACAAGAACAATTTTGTGTTTATTTCTTTTTTGTGTCAAAGCTGAGTCACCAGTGGTTCTGTACTATTTACAAATGTTAATGTTAATGTTGTTGACATTTTTAGATGCGTGTCAACATTTTATTCCTTCATTCCAAATAATTACCCAGTTATATAAAATTTTTCATATATTCCTTGCAGGGCAAAAGATGAACAGTCATTATTGATATTAATGATAACGTTCCCTGACAAAGTTGAATTTTCTTGTTACTAAGTGCCCTAAAGTCATTTCTGAATCATAGCGACCCTGTATAGGGTTTCCTAGGCTTTCAAATATTCAAGGGAGTAAAAAGCCTGGTATTTTGCCATTTAGCAAACTGGTAGGCTCCGAGTGGCTCTTGGGCTCCAAATGCCAACTTTTCAGTTGACACATGTTATTAATTTACAGAGCCACAGCACTCCTGGAAGTAGAATTTAGCGAATGATATAGTCTTATATTAAGATTAATTTGTTTTCATGACGATAACTGCAGGGCCCTGAAGCAGAGATTTTTTTCTCCTCTTTTTCTTCAATTTTTATTAATTTTTAGAAGAAAGTGTGGGTGGTAATGTTGTTATTAGATGCTGTTCAATTGGTTCTAACTAATAGTGATCCCATGTACAGCAGAATGAAACATTGCCTGATCCTGGGCCATTCTCACAATCATTGTTACCTGTAAACGGGTGGTATAGCCACTACAACATTCCATTCTCACAATCATTGTTACCTGTTAACTGGTTGTTATAGCCACTACAACATTCCATTTCACTGAGTCGCTCCCTCTTTTTTGCAGACCATCTATGTAATAAAGATCAAAACCTTTATTTTCAAAGTCTTGGTCAAGGCTAATATCTTCACTTTATCAGAGCAGATAGCTTTCTGTGCTCTTGAAAAATAGGCAAGGCTCATAGTAATGGAGAATTATTAGTACAGGAAGCTTCAAAAGTTTTATAGAAAAGTAGAATTAGAAGATAATGGAATGTCTTCACAAAGGTTGAAGCCCCTAATATGGCTCCAAGTTGATATCTAATACTCAAACAATATATGTGCTCCTGGTTTTTGTTGTTGTTGTTATGATGTGCCGTGGAGTCAGTTCGACTCATAGCAACCATGTACAGTGTTTTTGAGGCCGTAAATCCTTCTGGGAGCAGAAAGCCTCATCTTTCTCCCACAGAACAACTGGTTGTTTCAAACTGCTGATTCTTAGGTTAGCAGCCCAATTCACAACCACTCTGCTACCAGAGCTCCTGGTTTTAGAGATTTAAAATAAAAATTTAAAAAAGTTACTGAAAACACTAAATTGAAACTGAAAGAGTTAATAGAAAAACGTGAGACTGAAAAACCAGAAAAAACAAACAAACAAACAAACAAAACAAAACAAAAAACCAATGCCTATCCAAGATAAAGGACAAAATATGTCAAACAATTAATGTGAGGGTCCATGTACAGCCTATTGCTACATGCTTGGCATATGGCAATGATGAAAACAGACTCACTAAGTTAGCCTCTTGTTACCTGAGGGAATCATACACACAGAAAGGTAATTTCAGGAGTTTGTAAAATGCAAGAGTAAAATAAGTGTAGGTATAATTTTCATTTTGGAAAAAAAATAAGGTGAGGAGTGAACTGAGATTTAGATCAGCATAAACAGAGGATGGAAGGAAAATGCCAGGAGAAGAATAATTATGACCAAAATTGTTGTTGTTAGGTGCCATCGAGTCAGAATCTCCTCATAGCGACAGCAGAACGAAAACAA
>NW_006408563.1:18809361-18818273 GCF_000296735.1 Chrysochloris asiatica | reverse complement strand
ATTGGTTTTGCAGAATTCTATCATGTGTTCTCCAGCATCATTTCTATCACCAAGGCCATATTTTCCAACTACTGGTCCTTCCTCTTTGCTTCCAACCTTTGCATGCATTCTAATCACCAGTAATGAGCAATACATCTTGATTGCATGTTTGATCGATTATAGATTGAAGAAGTTGGTAGAATTCTTTTTTTTCATCCTCATTTGCTTTAGTGGTTGGTGCGTACATTTGCATAATAATTGTATTAACTGGGCTTCCCTTAGGTACATGGATATTATCCTATCACAGACAGATATTATCCTATCTCATGACTGATCCAATATGTTCTTTTTGACGATGAATGCAACACCATTCCTTTTCAATTTGTCATTCCCTGCATAGTAAACCATGTGGTTGTCAGATACAAAATGGCCAATACCAATCCATTTCAGGTCACTAATGCCTAAGATATCGATGTTGATGTGTTCCATTTCATTTTTGACAACTTCCAATTTTCCCAGATTCATACTTGGTACATTCCATGTTCCAATTTTCAAAGGATGTTTATAGCTCTTTCTCTTCATTTTGAGTTGTGGTCCATCAGCAAATGAAGGTTCTGTGGGCTTTTCTCCCTCGAGTTTAACTCCATTCACGTCATCATGGTCAACTCTACTTTGAGGAGGCATCTCTTCTCCAGTTGCATTTTGAGTGCCTTCCAACCTTGAAGGGCTCATTTTCCGGCACTGCATCTGACAGTGTTTCTCTGCTATTCATAGAGTTTTCAGTGTCTAGCGATTCAGAAGTAGTTTGTCACTCTTTCTTCCTAGTCTGTCTTTGCCTGGAAGCTCATCTGAAACCTTTCCACCATGGGTGACCCTGCTGGTTATTTAAGATACCGGTGGCGTAGCCCTCAGAATCATGGCAACTCACGCCACCACAGCATGACAGACACATGTGACCAAAATTAGAGGTATTAAAATACATGATTTATCTTCAGAAAGATACAAAATCCATGCCAATTGTTAATAAGCTACAAGTTTACATATTTGCTTTGACTATCTTATAGATTAGATGAAGGATACACGTGACAACATTTTTTTTTTTTTAAATCTAATTTCCTATATATTCCACAATGGTCAAATTCAAATTTTATTTCAAAAGGAAACATTTGCTGTCCCCCAAAATAAGAAACAAGACTAGAATTTTGCTTGTTCAGATAAGGATTCCGCTAGTTTCAAGATCTTATTTGTTTTGTTTTTCCACTTTATAATAGTTGGCTTTAAAAAGTGTGCTAACATTGCATTGTTGTTGTAGTTAGGTGCCATCGAATAAGTACTAATTCATAGTGACTATATTCACAACAGAACAAAACACTGCCTGATCCTGGCCGACTTCACAATCATTGCTACAATTGAGCCCATTTTTTCTGCCACTGTGTCAATCCATCTAATTGGGGGTCTTCCTCTTTTTCTCTGACCCTCCACTTTACCAACATGATATTATTCTCTAGTGACTGATCCCACCTGATAGTATGCCCATCTGCAAGACAAAGTCTAGCAATCATGATTTCCAAGGAGCATTCTGGTTACACTTCTTCCAAAACAGATTGGTTTGTTCTTTTGGAAGTCCATGATACTTTTAAGATTCTCCTCCAACACCATAACTCAAATGCATCAATTTTTCTATGGTCTTCCTTATGCAGTGTTTAACATTCAATTGCCTATGGAGTTATTGAAAAGACCATGACTTGTGTTACGCGCACCTTAGTCCTCAAACTGATATTTTTGGTTTTGAACACTTTCAAGAGGTCTTGTACAGCAGACTTAACCAATGTAATACATTGTTTGATTTCTTAACTGCTGCTTCAATGAGTGTCTTTGACAGCTTCAATCATTTTGTCATTTATATGAATGTTATTTATTCTGTATGATGTTCTTGATTTCATCCCACAACTCTTCTGGTCTTTGGTGTTTAGTGTCTAATGCATCCGATTTGTTTTTCAGGTCATCTCTAAATTCAAGTGAAATATGATCAAGGTCATATTTTGGCTCTTGAGGACTTGTTTTGGTTTTCTTCTGCTTTAGACTGAATTTGCATATGCGCATTCGATGGTCTGTTCAATATTCTGCCCTTGGCCTTGTTTTGGCTGATGATATGGAGCTTTCCCACAATCTCTCTCCACAGATGTCATCAATTTGATTTCCATGTATTCTATCTGGTGAGATTCAAGCCTCTTGTTGTATTTTATGATGTTTTAAAAAGGTATTTGCAATGAAGAATTCATTGGTCTTGCAAAATTCTATCATGAGATCTCTAGCATTGTTTCTATCCCCTAGACCATATTTTCTAATGATTGATCCTTCCTCTTTGTTTGCAACCTTTGCATTCCAATCATCAGTAATTATCAATATATCTTGAATGGATGTTTTACCAATTTCAGACTGAAGAAGTTGGCAGAATTATTCAATTTCATCATCACCGGTTTTAGTGGTCGGTGTGTAAGTTGTATTTCCTGATCATCTTTGTAGGTATATGGATATTAGCCTATCAGAGATGTCATATTTCAAGACAGATCTTTATATGTTCTTTTTGATGATGAAAGCAAATTCATTCCTCCTTAATTTGTCATTTTTGCCATAGTAAAGCATGTGACTGTCAGATTCAAAATGGCCAATGCCAGTTCATTCCAGCTCCCTGAAGTGGAAGCCTATGACATTGAAACGTATGTGCTCCATTTCACTTTTGACTATTTCCAGGTTTCCTATATTCATACTTTGTACATTTCATGATTATAATAGATGTTTACAACTCTTTCTCTTAATTTTGAGTTGTGCCCATCAGCAAACGAAGGTCCTGAAGGCTTTACTCCATTCCTGTCATCACGGTCAATTCTACTTTGAGGAGGCAACTCTTCTCCTCAGTCATATTTTGAGTGCCTTCCAACATGAGGAGCTCATCGTTTGGCACTATATCTGACAGTATTCAATACAGAGTGACTATGTGTCCGAACCCACCTGATGGTACTTAACAAAAACAAAAACAAATATCAGTAGACAGTTATCACCCAGAGGCAATGTCTGTATTGATATTTCTAACCTTTTTAGGAGTGCCTGTTCTAGCACTTCATATAAATGTAACCACACAATCTGTACTATTTTGTATTCAAATTTTCCCCTTAGCAAGTCTGTGAGAATCACTGATATTGTTTCATATATCAATACTGTGCTTCTTTATTGCTTATTAGTATTTCATTGTGTGATTTTACCATAGTTTTGTTTATTTTTTAATCCATTTCCTTGTTGATGTATATTTGAGGTAAATAACAAAACAGGTACCTATTCAACCAATTAGAAATTATACGTATCTGTTCATTCCAAAGGAAGACAATTAGAATACAGAAACCATTGTGAAATATATTTAATATTATATGCTAGCAAAATTTTGATTAAGGTAATTAAGATTGGTTACAGCCATATGTTGAAATGAAACTTCAGATTTCAAACTTCAGAATTCAGAATTCAGACTTCAGAATACAAACCAGTTTCAGAAATGTAGAATAAGAAATATTATTGCTGATGTGAGAATGATTTATGCTAAAAGTAGACAATAGCAGAAAGATAGCTGTCTATATTTTATTGACTATGAGGAGTTAGGCAACTCTGTAAATAGTAATAAATTTAGGATAACATTGTGAAGGACGAAAATCCCATCACACTTAACAGTGTTCATGCAGAAACTTGATATAGAGGTAGTTATTATTGTAAAAATTTCTATGACACAATTTTGGCAATTCAACTTTTTCAGGTGTACAACTTCTTAGCAATTACAATAATTAGATCAAAAACCTTATCCTTAGTTAATATAACTTTTTGCATCACTGGTAACTCTTACTTTCAATCTTTCTTCTGCCCCAGGAAGCCCTTAATAAATTTTCATCCCTATGTATTTGTCTCATCTTGTATTTTAATATAGATGAGGTCATATAATATTTGTCCTTTTATGATTGGCTTACTTCATTGCATAATTATTTCACGTTCTATCTATATTGTAACATGTGACAATACTTCATTTCTCCTACTGGCTGAGTCAGACAACTTTTAGTCAGGTAATTATAAGGTTTACTAAATTGGGAATGACAAATTAAAGAGGAATAGCATTGCATAATTTATCAAAAAGAAGGTTTCAAAACCTACCTTGAAGTGCAATGCTGTTTATGACAGGATACTATCCATAAGTCTACAGTTAATACAAGTATGATTTAAATTCCCTCAGCAAACACTAGAGCGGACATAATGGTGACATTATTCTCCCAACTTCTTCAGTCTGAAATTTATCAAGCATGCAATCAAAATGCAGTGATAATTACTGAGAACTGAAATGCAAAGATTGGAAACAAATATGTGGCCTTGATGATAGAAATGCTACTGGAGATCTCATAATAGAATTTTTCAAGACCAACAACTTATTCATTGGAAATATCTTCTTTAAATTACATAAAAAGGTGGCTATGCACATGGCCCTCACCTGATGGAATACATAGGAATCTGACTACATCTGTGGGAAGAGATGGTGGGAAAAATAATCAATATCATCAGGCAAAGCAAGCCCAGAGTCAGACTATGGAATACACCGTCAATTGTGCATATAAATGTTCAAGCTGAAGAACATTAAAACAAGTTCATGAGAGCCAAAATAAAACCTTGAATATACCCCACCTGCATTTATAGAATATCTCAAAAACAGATTTGAAGCATTAGATACAAATTACCAAAGACCAGAAGAGTTGTGGGATGACATCAAGAACACCAAGCAAGAAGAAAGCAAAATACCATTAAAAAGACTAAAAGGAAAGAAACGACCAAAATAAATGTTAGAAGAAACACTGAAACTTGCTCTTCGGCACACAGAAGCTACAGCAAATGGAAAAAAAGAGGAAGCAAAAGAGTTGAAGAGAACATTTGAAAGGCCAGCTCAAAAAGACAAACTATTATAATTTATTTGCAAGGAGCTTATGTTAAAAAAACAAAAGTGAAGTACATGCTCAGCATTTTTCAAGCTGAAAGAATTAAAGAAAAATTCAAGGCTTGGGTTGTAATATGCAGGGATTTTATGGGCAGAATATTGAATAATACAGAAAACATCAAAAGAATATGGAACAACAGTCCACACATAGAGTAGACAGGGATGGGCAACTTGGACATTGGCTACCCAAAATGTGAGGGGGGGGTAGGTCTACAAAGGCAAGAAGTGACTGGCTTACAAGCTTTCAAGAGGGAACCTAGAGACAGGGGGCCTGGAGGAAGTGAGTAGCATCCAATCTGCCTAGGCGAAGTTGATGAAATGAAATGCAGATGGGTCTCTTGTGATACAATAGTGAATAATTGTTATCAGGACTGATTGTGAAGGTTGGAAATGTAAAGGTAGACATTTTATAGTAAGGAAGGAAGTGATTAACTTTTCAGTCTAGGAGCAGAGTTCCCTGGGACCATCAAAGGAGAAGAGCCGAGAGCGGGACCCTACCCACAGAAACAGTGATGCCTGAGATGGAGGCAGGGTATACCCTTTGGTTGGTTGATGATGCATGGAGGGGATTGTAACCATGGCAATGATACAATGTACGATAGAATGAATGTAAAACTACTGTTTTCCCATGTAAACTATCATATAATTCACAATAAAACACTAAAAAAAAGAAAGAAAGAAAATGGAACGAATACACAGAGTCACTATTCCAATAATGAAAAGTAAATGTGCAACATTTTCAAAAGTTATTATATGATCAAGAACCCATGACACTGAAGTAAGAAGTCTAAGCTGCACTGATGACATTGGTGAAAATAGAAGGCTCCAAGAATGCGCTGGATACAAATTGAAATCTTTCAACAAACTGATGCAACACTGGAAGCACTCACTCATCTAAGCAGAGAAATTTAGATGACAACTGCATGGGAAGAGACAGATATTTGTGCCTATTCCAAAGAGAAGTGAACCAATGGAATCTAGAAATCATTAAAAAATACCATTAATGCCACACGCAACTAAGCTTTTTCTGAAGATAGTTCAAAAACTGTTGCAACAGTGCATTGACCAGAAACTTCCAGAAATCCAAGGTGAATTTAGAAGACAATGTGGAAATAAGGATGGCATTGCTGATGTTGGTTGAAAGTAGAGAATACCAGACAGACATTTTATTGTGGTTTTTGTTGTTGTTTTGTACTATGTAAAGGTTTTTGAATGTGTGGATCATGGCAAGTTATGGATAACATTGCAAAGAATGGGTGTTCTATAACATTTATGTGGAACCTGCACATAGACCAAGAGGCAGTTATTCAAACAGAACAAGGGAGATACTGAATGGTTTAATATCAGGAAGAGTATGAACCAGGATTGTTGCTTTTTACCATACTTATTCAAACTTTATGATGAGCACAGAATCCAAAAGCTGGATTTTATGAAGAAGAGCGTTGCCACGGGTTTGGAGGAAAGATTTACAGCTGATACCACCTTGCTTGCTGAAAGTGAAGAGGGCTTATAATATTTACTGATAAAGATCAAAGATTACAACATGCAGTATAGATTTAAATGTAATGTAAACAAAATAAAAATCCTAACAATTAGACCGATAAGTAACAGCATGAAAAATGGAGTAAGACATTGGAGTTCTGAAAGATTTCCTTTAGCTTAGATCCATTATTAAAACTCATAGAAGCAGCAGTCAAGAATTAAATCGGTTGCACAAAACTACTTTCAAGTGTTAAAGAGCCAAGATATCAGTTTGATGGCTAAGGTGCATCTGATCCAAGCCATGGTATTTTTCATCACCTCATGTGCATGTATAAGTTGGACAATGAAAAGGAAGATGGAAGAAGAATCACTACCTTTGAATTATGGTATTGGACAATAATTTTTAAAGTAGCATGGACTGCCAGAAGAACAATTCTGGTCTTGAAAGAAATACAGCCACATTGTACCTTAGAAGATTTTACAGCTGAACTTTTTTTCTTGCATATTTTGGACATACTATCAGAAAAGACCAGTCCTTGGAGAAGGCATCATCCTTAGTAAAGTGAAGATCAAAGAGGCCGATCCCCAATGAGCTGGATCGTCACAGTGGCAGCAGCAATGGGACCATACAGGATGGAGCAGGGCCTGCAGTGTTTCCTTCTGTTGTTGTTGTTGTTATGTGCCGTGGAGTCGGTTCCAATTCATAGCGACGCTGTAGAGGATTTCCGAGGCTGTAAATCTTTACGGGAGCAGAAAGCCTCATCTTTCTCCCGAGGAACAGCTGGTAGTTTCAAACTGCTGACCTTGCGGTTCACAGCCCGATTTGTAACCGCTAAGCTTTTGTGCATAGGATCACCGTAAATCGAAACTGACTTGAAGACACCTGGCAACAATTGGCTGAGTAGCGTTTCATTGTATGGACCTCTCACATTTTGTTTATGCATTCATTTGTTGATGAGCATTTAGATTGTTTCCACCTTTAGATAATTGTGAGGAGTAGATGCTGAGGCTACTTATAGACAACCAAACACTTCATTGGATTTTGTTCCTTTGTTTGGAGGTTTAGGGTCATGATTTCATGGACAGCTATTGAATAAAATGTGAATATATGTGTTCATAATGTTATAAATAAATGAACAAATTAATTAATGTGGATGAAAGGAAATTTCTTTAGATAAAATGCCAACTAATTAACATAGAATAATTGAGAGGTTCTTTGTTTCTTGGACTTAACTGCTGTTGATAATGACATTTCAACAATATACATATTCTAATATGTGACATTTGAGGAAGCAGACTCCACATGAGTGTCCTCACATTTCACACCAACATTCAGAGGGTTAGCAAAACCACTATCAAGTCTGATATTTTTTTAGAAGAACACTCAGAAAGCTATTATATTCACTGTTATAACTTATTAGTGTAAAATGACAAAGATTAAATTAAGCCTATTGAAGTAACACAAAAGGCAGAGTCCAAGAAAGTTAGAAATATGGGTAGTCCAATGTTATCTCCCTATGAAATCACAAAATATATTTGTATATATGGATAGGAAGATTGTTACACTGTTCATGATTCCATATTGCTAACTAGGAATTCTCACTTCAAACCTGTTGTTCATCCTCTTTATCTGGGCACCACAGTCATGTGACTGACTTCAGTCTCTAACTCCAAGTAGTTTGATCTAACAATGTGTGTCTCAATTACCTCACCATAATCATACCTTTTGAGATAACTAGCACCTGCCTAGAACAAATTTCAGACACCTTTTGGGACATGGTTAAAGGTAGAGCACTCTTTTCTACTTTTGAAATAAAAGATGTGCACAAATGAAGAACTACAAGTCCTTATTAATTTAGTTCAGCAAAATGTCTACATTAAGTATGAGAGTACATTTGGAAAGAGTTAAATATAGAAGGGAAAAATGCACGGACTAATCACTGTTTTGGGTTTTGGGTTTTTTCCCCCCATATAGAAGCATTTATCAGAAATCTTGTATTCAGTGTTTGAATAACTCTAATCATCATCTCTGTTGTTGTTGCTCAGTGCTGCTGAGTCCATACCAACTCGTAGGAATACTATATACAACAGTACAAAACACAGCCCGGTCCTGCACCAATCTCTCAATCATTGCTACTCTTGGGTCCCTTGCTGCTGTCACCCTGCCAGTCTATTGTGGTGGGGTCTTCTGCTTTCTCTGACCCTCCATTTACCAACATGCTATCCTTCCCTAGGAACGGGTCCCTCTTGATAATATGTTTGAAGTATGAGAGATGAAGCTTTCCTGGCTTCCAAGGAGAATTCTGGCTGTACTTCTTACACAGTTCTGTTTGTTCTTCTCACAGTCTATGGTACTTGTCATAGTCTCCTCCAGCACCATAACTCAATGCATCAATTCTTCTAAGGTCTTCCTTATTTACTGTCCAACTTT
>NW_006408563.1:18790457-18806119 GCF_000296735.1 Chrysochloris asiatica | reverse complement strand
TGAGGGCTACTCCGTGTAGATAAAACACAAAAGATGGTGCTAATCCATCTCAGGAAATTTAAGTTACAAAGATGGGAGAGAGATAATATACAAATATGGCTATAAGTTCTGTGAAGGAAAGCATATGGAAATATAATGGAATTTTATGGGCTTAGAAGACCAAAATAAAATGATAAAAAATGAGTTCTGTGAAAAATGTAAACTCCCTGCTGTTGTGTAGATTCTAACTCCTCATGCAGAGTAGAACTACTTTCTATTGTCTTTATGGACAAAGACAGCCTCACCCTCATCTCTATATTGCAGATGGGCTGCTTGGTTTCAACAGCCAATCTTGTGGCTAGTAGCCCTTTGCACCACCAGGGATCCTTGTAAAAGGGGTAATCTAGTGCATATTTATACCATTTGGAGTCCTGGTGTGGTGCTATAGGCTAAGAACCAGACTGATAACCAAACAGTCAGCACTTCAAACCTATCAGCTGTTACCTAGAAACCATGTACAGGGTTGCTAAGAGAACAAACTTGTGGGCAATTAACTACAAGTGTATTTGGGAGTCCTGGTGTGATACTGTAGGATAAGTATTAGACTGCTAACCACAAGGTGGGTGGTACAAACCCACCAGCCATTCCTCAGAAAGCCTATAGAGGGTCGCTGTGAGTTGAAATTGACTCAGTGGTACTTAATAACAACAACAGCATTGTAAATTTGAAGGAAGTGTTTTATTGACAAGGAGACTTGTGGGTTGAGCATTGGGCAGCTGGTGGTTCAAATCCACCAGTGGCTCCATGGATGGAAGTGAAACTGCTCTCATAAAGATTTACAATCTCTTAAACCCTATGGAGCATTTCTACTCTGCTCTATAAGGTTACTGTGAATGGAATTAACTTGATGGCAGTGCCAAGGCATTTCAAGTGCCAAGACTCAGAGGCCTAAGTATTCAGCCCTGTGTAGGAAATAACAAGGAGATATGTCTGAAAAATAGCACTAATAGATGAAAGGGGAAAGAAGCAAAGGTATACTACAAATTTCAAAATTTGTACTAAATGGCTATATCTGAATGCCAATGCAAATCCTTTTTGTCCACAAAACCTAATTTGTTCAACCTTTGTCTTATGTCCACTGCAGTGTAATCAACTGTATTGAGTAAAGATGATTCAGTATAAACATTGTTGGCAGGCTTCCATTTTTTTATGACAACAATTTCAAGAGAATGAAGGTAGTTTGTTGGATATGGCAAGTACACCAATATTTTATAGGTAGATATAAAAGGACTGAGTTCTCTATGAGAAAAAATCTTCAAAATGCTGGATAGAGACCCAGAATCAGATTATGACACTGTGTAGAGGCAGGTAAGTATAAAGAAAGTGTCGTAGATATTACTGGATTAAGAAGGAAGCTAGATGTTTGCCCTGCCCCCTTATTTATATACAAAGCAAGAAGTTTCAGAGTGGCTTATGACTCTTCCCCATCGTACTCTCTTTCTGTTTTTCCCCTAAGGTTGGGATCACATAGCTAATTAGTAGCACTCTAGGTTTCAGAATACATATCTTCTAATTTCTTATTCATTTTGACCTAAAAATAATATGATTTTGTTGTGAGAAAGAACATTTTTCTAGTGAGTCCCTGAGACTATTTTGAAACACAAGTAATTAAAACAGAACTAGTGGCAATATTAAAAGAAATCAGAAAACAGTATTAAAAACAGAATAAATTTACTGTACATCAAAGTGTGTCATTCTGGGAACGGTTCTTGAACCAAACCCTGAAGGAGAATAATGTGGCCTCAGATCATTTTAGGGCCTAAGGCATGAATCTACCATGAAAAATACTGTTCGTCTAAATCCTTGTAGCAAAATACAGGCATTCATTAAGTCAAGTCTCACAGGCATAAAGAGAAACCCAAATTTTGTGGAAATTTTCATCATTGGCGTTAATGCAAGTATGATAAAATAAGAAAAAGCTATGCAATGATAAGTTACCATGGAAAGAGCTCAAGCTTTGTAGTTTGAATTATCTCAATTTAAAACTTCACGTGGTCACTTATTAGTTACACATAATACGGCAAGTTATTCAACCTCTTTGTCCTCAATAATTTCTGGGCAAAAATCTGAATTCCATTTTATATCACCAGCTTATTTTCAGCATTACTTGCAATATCACATGTAAAATACACTGTGCATTTGTGTTTTTCATGTTAGATGTATGTGCATCCCTGATAATCAAAATAGTCAGAGACATTATTTGACACAAGGAGTTTTCAAGGAGAAAATTTTGAATTATTGAATTAGAATATTTTTCTTTTTTCTTTACATGTACTTTCAGTTTCCTAAGCAATCAAATGTTTCAAATGAAGTTACTAGGAGTGAGATTTCATGAGAACATGTTGTGTAAAGTATGAACGTTATTAGCCTTCTTGAAGCACCAAAAAGACTGGAACACTAATATAGCAAATAACTGACAAAGAAAGGTTAAACTGCAGAAGTAGTAATTTCAAAGCTCTTGGGAAAAGGTTCAATGGCTTGATGAACTAATTAAGGAGTCAAAGGAAAAGAGAACCATTGATGTGTCTTGACGCCTTTAAGTCATAAGAAACACAGTTGTGGAGGTGACAGAACGTTTTTCTAAGGAGAAACAGATTCGCGCATATAAATGAATGCGAAACAGACTACAGTGGAAAAGCATTTGCGTTCTTTAGAATTATACAGACTTTAGATCTTTCCTTTCCTTTCTTGTAATATACACAAATCAAATAAAATTCCTTCCTTTCACAAGTGAAACTAGTGAAGCTTAAAAGTAGCTATGTATATTTCTCAACCCATTCAATGAGAACTCAGATATTAATTATACAGAAAGTTTTCACTTAGAAGAGACTTGGGCCACCACAGGATGGTCTAGTGAGGTATTTATACTTAACTCCAAAGGGACTGGGCAGTGACTGTCTTAATGATGGTAGGTTGTTTTCTTTCAGGTTTTACATAGTCACAGCTACAGCTGTATCATACTTTGTTATTATTTAGTTAGTCTTCAATTTTACCTTTTTTATGAGGTAATGAGAAGGAACACATGCATGCATAACGTTTCAACAAAAACATTGTGATTTTTCCTTTTTTTTTACTGTCTCTTGCTATTCCCAAGGGAAAGGTGTGAGAGGTTATAAACTGAGGGGAATATCACATAACTTCATACATTGACAGAATCTGATATGATTAATAGAAGGAAAGGGAATTAGGAGTTCCCCTTAGAAGCTTATAGGTGCCCTGAATGCTAGAGCAGTGTCTTTTTATCCAAATGAGAGATAGCAATTTTAGAGAAGGTATCAGGTGCCCCAGAAAGAAAGAGAACTTCTGCCCCCTTTGTTTTATTCTTTTTGGAAGCTACCTGTTTATCTTCATGGTACTTATCATCATGACCACCTGTTTCATACTCATCTACAAGATAGCTAAACCCCACCACGTATGTCATCATAACTAAATCACATGCAGTTTTATATCTAAAAGATTCAAGTACTTCAATCAATATTTTTATGCCAATCTACAAAAGAGTCATAAAAATAAGGGCTTGTAAATTCTAAAGATTTGCCCTGAGAGTTTTCTTAAACCATGCTGCCAGATTTGTGGAATCAGCAGCAATTCAATTTTGGCAAGATGATATTATCTGTCAGATTAAATTTGTGAATCCAGAGACAATTTAATATTTTCTAATTATCTGAAAAAAATTACATTTGTCACTCTCTAATCTGTTTGTCATTCTATAAAAATATGTTAAAAATTAGTATAAGTAATTCTGCAGCTCTGGTAAATATAAGACACTGAATATAAATTTAAAATATTTCTACTATTTTCATTAATAGGTATTTATTTATATCCAGATATTGCAAATTAAAATTTTCTTGTGTTTACCTTGTCAAATTTTCACTTAATACTTTAATCCCATTTACTAATGTACTGAAACATCATATTTGTTTAAAAGTACATAATTCTGCACTGTCTGTTATATCTTACCTAACATAAGTCCCTCTGCTTGAATTATCTTGCCTACTTCCTTTATAATTGATGAAATATTCTTGCTTACCCTAATTTACTCAGCTAAGGTAATGTACTTTCCAAGAAATCTCAGTCTGGGTGATAATTCCCTTCTCTCTTTTCCCATAATACACCTCACTCTGCATGTCTTCTTACTATTTCACGAGCTGTCTGTCTACTTCACTCCCAGATTTTACATTCTGACAGGGTAGTAACAGTATTATATTCATATTTGTTCTCCTAGGCCCACAGAGTGCTTATTATGAGAAAATGCTTAATAAGTGCTCATTAATCTAAAGGAAAATATATGTAGAGTAAATCTCCCATATAAATCCAAATGTAAGCATATTTGGGAATACTTACTTAAGGCATCACATACTTTTGACATATACATTAATCAGATACAGTGTGGTTTTTAACAAAACAGACAAGGAAATTTGAATTCCTCATCAGAGAGCAGCTGCCATCTTTTGGGAGAAGTGAGAAGAATTGATCAATCTCTTTCTTTCTCTCTATGTCTGTTAACACCCTCTTTCTTCTACAAGCCAAAAGCATTATTGTTCATGATACTTTGTGTATGAGAGAGTAGCTTGAGGAAAAACAGTTCTTGTTGATGTTGAATATAAATTAATTGTGAAGCCTGCTTTGCTTCCTTTTTTCAAGTGGATAAAATATATGCATGATTCTGAAGCTGCAAAAGGCTATTCTGAAACTATCTGCAGAGAGAGTTGCTATGGAAACTGCCGCTTTTTTTTTTTTAATAGCACAATAAATAGTCATCTGAAAGAATACTGAACACTGCACCTTGCTCTAGTAATTATAGGTGGTCCAGAATTGGAATATCTATGACTTGTTTTGCTTTTAGATGTGATACCAAAGCTTATTTATTATCACAGTAGAGAATTTTTATAAAGAGGTGATATGTGAAATATTTACATCTGGCAATAACTTGAGATATGAAATGAGGACTTCTGTATCATCATACCCAGGGGGCATGCTCTTCCCACCTTATATACATACAATGCACATACAAACAGATGAGGATAGAGACACAATCCAGTAAATTGCAAGATTCACTAAGGATCTAGCATAGTAAGAGACAGAAGTGTTTCAGAATATGTACATAAAAGTATGTTATGGCTTGAACTGTATTACCCAAAATTTGAATTGGGGCCCTGAGCTTATGGATTTGATACTGTTTGGAAATAAGATTTTTCTTGTATTATGTTAATGAGATCACACCAGAGTAGTATGGGTCCTATACCTAATTACTTCTGAATAAATAAAAGAGACAAACAGACATAGAGACACAAATAGGGTAGGACAGGTGCCAGTGAGGAACTGTCTACAAGTAAAGAATTATAAAGGATTACCACAGACACCAGAACTAGGAGAGAAGCCACAGAATCAATATGACAAAGACAATGATGAACTTTTAGCTTCAGAAACGAGAGACAATAAAAGTTTGTATTTTAAGCCAACCACTGTAGCGCTGCTGTTAGTCTAGCAGCACAAAGGCAGAACTAATTTAAATCCTCTTCCATTCATACCTAGTGTCCTGTTGGATACCAAAGTAGTCAAGAAAAGCCTTGATTAAAAATATTGGAGAAACTGAAGAAATTAAAGAGGAAACTATATGGTTGCCCTATCAATCTTTTTCTTAGGTAACAGAATTAAAAGGCTGCTAAGAAGTTAGAGTCAGCTAAAACCATGTGGGATCTATGTCTGACTTTCCCTGGCTTCACAAGAGGGAAAGAGAATCAAACTCACAATCAGACCAAGGTTGATACATATGAAGCTGAAGTCAGACATGCTTGCACCCTACGACCGTCTTTACCCTATTCTGACACTATCCATTCCTCCCACAGCACCCTCTGCTTCACATTTGGGTTTGATAATCCATTGCAATGGTCACACAGACTTCATAATAACACTCATAATTTTTAAGTTTATTAGGGAAGTGAACAGGGTACAATTCAGAATCAAAACCATCTCAGGATCCAGTAGTTCTCCAGTCAGAAACACCTCTTACTTGCCATACTACAGACATGCCTTACTCTTTTCTTCATTCTCTCAGCCATGTGGCCCCTTGGCCTCTGTCCTGCTCAGGCAAGTGTTACAAAGTTCTTTTAGCCAGTTTGTGAATACCTGTATTTACTCAGCTTTACTCAGTCAATGGGACTAAAGCCCATGGCTGCTCAGTCTCTATGCCATCATCTCTGCCGTTGCTGTTTCTCTAGGTAGTAATCTCATGCTTCCCTCATGCTCTTCCTTCTTCATGGTCCTGGAATCTTCCATCTCTGCTTCTGAGATGGCTCATTTCAAACTTGTTGTAGGGCAAAACTAACTAATCCCAGCCTTATAATCCTGTATACTTTATTTGCATAGTCCCAGCTAATCACTTTTTTTAAATTTTGGTATTAATACTGGTATGAAATGATACCTCATTGTTGTTTTGATTTGTATATTTCAAATGGCTAATGACCACGAACATTGCTTCATATAATTGTTGACTGCTTGAATGTCTTCCTTGGTTAAGTATCTGTTCATGTTCTCTGAACATTAATTGGGTTGCCTTTTTCTTATAGAGGTGGTACAGTTTTTTTATAAATTTTAAAGATTAGTCCCTAGTTTGATATGTCATTGCAGAAAATATTTCTTAGTATGTTGGCTCTCTTTTTGATCTTTTGGTGAAACATTTTGATGTACCTAAGTGTTTAAGCTTTAGGAAGTCCCAGTCATTTATTTTGTCTTCTACAGTTTGTGTGTTTTGAGGTATGTTTCATAGGATATTTATGCCATATATTATAACCCCAAATTTGTCCCTATGTTTTCATTGATGATTTTTATAGGTCTAGGTTTTATGTTTAGATCTTCATTCCACATTGAGTTTGTTTTTGTTTATTGTTTAAGATATTGGTCTTGTTTTATTTTTCTGCAAATGGATTTTCAGTTTTGCCAGCACTATTTGTTGAATAGATGATCTCTTCCTTATTTAGTGTGTTCTGACCCTTTGTCAAAGATCAGCTGATTGTGGATGAATTTACTTCTGGGTTCTCAATTCTGTTCCATGAATATATGTAGCTTTCATTGTGTCAGTACCAGGCTATTTTGACCACTGTGGATCTGTAGTATATTTTAAGATCAGGAAGTGAAAGGCATCCAACTTGGTTCTTCTTAAGTAATGCTTGTTAATCTGAGGTATCTTTCCTTTTTCGGTTAATGTGTTTGTCATTATTTTTAAGAGCTTTTGAGTTGGTACCAACCCTGTATAGGGTTTCTGAGGAGTGGCTGGTGAGTTTGAACTGATGGCCTTGTAGTTCAAACCGACATTGAAGTCAAGAGCTTCTTTTACAACATCATAACAGAACTCCTCATATAACATTAGTAATTTCTTTAATAAATGATGTTGGAATATGGACTGGGTTTGTGTTGTATCAGTATATTGCTTTGGGAAGTTACTTTTCACAATGCTAACTCTTCCTATTCATAAGAATGATATATATTCTTGCATTTTTATAAGTCTTTTGGTTTCTTGCAGTAGTGTTTTGTATTTTTCTTTGCCTAAATCTTTTGTTTCTCTAGATAGATCTATTTCTAATTTTGTCATATTTTGATATTGTAAATGATACTGTTTTCCTGATTTCCTTTTTAGAACTGTATTTATTGGTGTAGAGAAATCCATGATGTTTGTATATTGATCTTGTACCCTGCTACTTTTCTGAATCTTTCGATGAGTTCCAATAATCTTCTGGTGGAGTCTTTGGGATTTGCCATCTATTGGCACATATTATCTGCAAATAGTGAGAGATTTACTTCTTCTTTGACAACTTCACATTTCCTTTCCTGTCTTGTAACTCTAAGACTCCCAACACAAAATTGAATAGGAGTGGTGATAAAGGCATCCTTGTCTGGTTTCTGTTTGCCAAGGGAATGCTTTCAGTTTCTCTCCACTGAGAATAATGTTGGCTATTGGATTTGTATGTATGTCCTTAATTATGTTGAGGATTTTTTCTTGTATTCTTATTTTATAGAATGTTGTTTATCAGGAATGGAAGTTGGATTTTGTCAAATGATTTTTATGCATCAATTAATATGATCATGTAGACTTTTTCTTTTCTTTATCTGGTAGATTATGCAGATTGTTTTTTCTGATATTGAAACACACTTTCATCCCTAATCTGAATTCCACTTGGTTATGACATATGGGGAATATTGGTCTATGATTTTCTTCTTCAATATGATTTTGCTTGGTTTGGGTATGAGCCTTATGCTTGCTTCATAAAATGTATTTAGAAGTTTTACATCCTTTTATATGTCCCAGAATAGTTTGAGAAGAATTGGTGACAGGTCTTCTCAGAGTGTTTGCTAGAATGCAGCAGTAAAACCGTTTGGGACCCGATGTTTTTTGTTGGGAATTTTCAAATGACCTGATCAATTTCTTTTGCTATAGGTCAGTTCAAGTTTTCTACTTCATTCTGTATTAACTTAAGTATTGTTTTTTCTATAAATGTGTCCATTTCTTCTATATTTTCAATTTTGTTATTATCCTTTTTATTTCCTTTGTTTCTGTTGTGAAGTCACCCATATTGTTTCTTATGCATGTTATTTGCATATTCTTTTTTTCTTTTCTTATATATGTCAATGGTTTGTCAACTTTATTAATCCTTTCAAGAAGCCAACTTCTTGTCTTGTTGATTTCTATTGTTTTTTTTTCCTTCTGTTTTTTAATTAATTTATTTCTGCTTTAATTTCTATTATTTCTTTTCTTCTCATGACTGTAGGCTTACTTTTCTGCTTTTTTTTTACTAATTGTTGGATATGTTCAATTAATGTATTGATATTGTCTCTTTCTTTTTTTGGGATGTGTTTAATTATTGTTATAAATTTCCCTCTAAACACTGCTTTTTCTGTATTTCCCAAATTTTGATATATTGTGTTTTTATTCCTATCTGATTCAAGGAACTTTTAATTTTATTTATTTTGCTCTATTACTAGCTTTTAAGCCAGGTGATATTCAATTTCCATGTATTTGATTTTTTTACCTTCCTATTGTTGTTTTCTAATTTTAAAGACTTTTGTTCTGAAAAGATTCTTTGTAGAATTCCAATGTCTTTACATTTAATGAGGTTTGCTTTGTGGCTTAATGCATAGTGGTTTCTGAAGAACGTCACCTATTAACTAGACAAGAATGTGCATTGTGCTATTGTTGGCTTGAGTGGTCTATAAATGTCTATGAGAACAAATTGGTTGATTGTGTTGCTTAATTCTTCTATATCTTTGTTAAATTTATTTTTAGTTGTTCTATAACTTATTGAAAGTGGTGTATTAAAATCTCCTTATACTATTGTACTGGTGTTGGAGACGTGGTATAGTGCTATAGGATAAGCACTGGACTTCTAACTTTAATGTTGGTGGTTCAACCCACCAAATGTTCCTCAGAAACTTTATACAGGGTCAATATGAGTCAGAACAGTTCAATGGCACATAACAAGAACAGTAAGTATTATTGTAAAGTTGTTTACTTATGTCTTAAATTATATTAGAGTTTGGTTTATTTATTTTGAAGCTCTTTCATAAGTAGTATAGATATTTATTATGGTTATGCCCTCTTGCTCAGTTGACCCTTTAATCATGAGATAGTGTCCTTTTTCTCTTTCCTGGTCTTTGCCTTAAATGCTATTTCATCAGAAATTAACATTGCCACTCCTGCTCATTTTTATTGCCATTAACTTGATATTTTTTTCTACCTTTTGATTTTTAATCCCTGTTTTTCTTTGTATATAAGGTGTATCTCTTGTAAACAACTTATTCAAGTATGCTGTGTTCATATCCATTCTGTTACTCTCTGTCTCTTGAGTGGTGCATTTAACCCACTGATGTTCAGTGTAATTGATAGATATGAATTGATTGTAATCATGTGTTTGTACTGTGCGGTTGTGTTTGGTGCTCCTGGCTTCTTTGTTCCACATAATATTCTGAGCTGCATTCATTTAGCTTGTGCTTCTGTTTTTTTTTTTGTTGTTGTTGTTTTTTAAATTCCTTCATTGTTTTTGTATTAATATTTACTAAATAGTCATACTTTTCATTTTTTATGATTTAAGATGAAAGTTTATTAATTTTCTTTGAGGTTACCCTGCAATTATGGAGTCCCTGTGTGGCACTGTAGGATAAACTCTAGACTATAAGGTTGGCTAGAACTGCAAAATCGGTGATTCAAATTCACCAGTTGCTCCTCAGAAATCCTATATAGGGTCACTATAAGTTAACAGCAACAACAGCAATCTTGCAATTTATTTGTCCTCGCCAGGTTAATACAATCTGCTTTATCTTGAAATCTACTTGACTTCCTCACAATTTGGAAGTTCTGTAACTATACTTATCTCCCTTTTTGTTTTGTAATTGTCTTCATTGTAAATTGTTATCTCATTCCCTGTTTTCAGCTTTATAGGTTGGTTTAGTGAGGATTCTTCTATACCTGGGTTGAGGTCTGGGTGGTTTTTCCATGTATGCCAATCTCAGGTTGTCAACTGTTGTAGATTCTCATATGAAAGGACATCCTTTAGTACTTTTTGTATTTAGTCTGTTATTACAAATTGCTTTAATTTGTGACTACCTAGAAATGTCCTAATTTACCCTTTGAGGGGAAACTCTGCTGGATATATATGATTCTGGGTTGGCAAATTTTTCTTTCAGAGTTTTGTATATATCAACTCATTTCCTACTTGCCTATATAGTTTGTGCTAAAAAAATCAGAACTTATGTCTTATTCATTATCATTCATAGGTGACTTTTTGTTTTCCTGAGTTGCTTTCAGGATTCTTTCCTTGACTTTGGTTTTAGAAAGTTTGGTTATGATATGTCTTGGTTATTTCCTTTTGGGATCTATCTTGTTTGGAGTTTGCTCAGCTTTTTGCAAGCTTACCTCCTTATCTTTCATGATTTTAGGGACATTTTTTTCCCAACAACTCTTTGACTATCTTTTAGTCATCTCTTCCTGTTCTGGAATTCCAATCACCCATAAATTATTCCACTTCATATTGTCCCACATGAATCAGGCTTTCTTCAGATTTTTTTTTCTTCCTTCTGATTGTTCTTCTAGTTTACTAGTATTGAGAGATTTATCTTCAAGCTCACTAATGTGGGCTTCCATTGATTCAAATCTACTCTTTGCCCTTTCAATGTATTCTCCATTGCTGAAATCTTAACGATTCTTAATAATTTGTATTTATATTTGTAGGATTTGTATTATTTCCAGTCCTTTATTTTGTTCGATTGTTTCTATAGTACTTTCATGAATTCTTCCTTGTTTTCCATGACCTTTCTGTCAGTCATTGGAGGTACCTAATTATCATTTTCTCTCTGAATTTTATTTCAGATAGTTCCAATAACGTTTTATTGCTCCAATATTTTCTAGCTCTGCCTGTTGGTCAATTGTTTAAGACACTCTGTCTTGTTTCTTTGTGTGACTAGACTGTTGTTTCCAAGACATTGTGGTCACATTGTATTCGTATTAAATTATTGATTTTATGTTGGTGAATTCTTCAACACTCATTAATTGCCTCCTGGTGGGTGTGATTAAGGGATGGAAGCCTATGCACCATTCTTTATTTGCTGTTCACATACTTCAGTTTATGATGGGCATGGCTGATATTGGTTTTTTTCTTTGATCTGGCATATAGCAGATGGTATTGATTCTTTACAAGTGACTGGGGTTGTAGAGGGTACAGTTATGGCTGGGCTATATGGCAATGGTTGCTGTCTCCTGTTGAATGAGGCAAGAAAAAAAAAACAAAACACATACACACACAAGAGAGAAGCTAAACAAACAAACAAATAAGCAAACAACAGTGAAAGCTGAAAATAATAAAGAGAAAAAGAAAGTTGGCAACAACTAGGAAAAGAACACAGAAGCAAAAAGAGAAGACTGAGAGGAAAATTGTATATATATAAAACACAGAAGATAAAAATAAGAAAGAAAATTAATTAAACACAATCAGGGAGAGAAATGAGTGAAAAAAAGAAAGAAAGAAAAGAAAGAGACCAGAGATTAATAAAAAAAAAACAAAGAGAGAGAAAAAATGAAAGAAGTAGCAGTGCTTTGGAAAGAGAAGCAGAAAAACAAAAATGGAAGTGGAGACAGAAAAGATATAAAGCAAGGGAAGGCAAACAGAGAAAAAGGGGAAGAAAGGAAAACAAAACAAAATTATCAAAGGGAAAAACAAAACAAAAAACAGGTCAGGTGTCATACCCAAGGAAGAAAAGTTACTGGGGTTTCCTGCCAGGCAAGCACCCCATGTCATAGGTTGGCATAGTATGAAATGCTAATACTCCCAATCCTCCATGGAGTTCCGGTAGGTCTAGGTGTTGTCTGTTTTGGGCACCCAACCTGGAAACAGTCTGATCTCCCAAAGCAGCTAGGAGATCAGGCTATTTCTGTCAGAGTAATCAGTTGTGGGTGGAAAGCCCAAGGCTAGCTAAAATCAGCTCTGCAGGTCTGGAGCATCTAACCCTGATTTCAGGCCCTGTGGTTGGTGCTGCTAGTTCCCTCTCACTTTTATGCAGCTCCGACCACCTCAAGAAAAAAAAAAAAAAGCTTTACTTGGAATATACATAGGTGTGGATTAGCCACCCTCCTGGTCACCAGGGTAAGGTGGGGTACAAGAAAAATGTTTTATTTTTCTTTATGCCAATAAATAGTATACCTCTTTGCTTCCTACCACCCTCTTGCTGTCAAAGCCACCTGTGAAAGTTCAAGATGGCCATGCTGCACCTAGATGGCTGACACAGATCACCTATCTCTTTTTATGTTTTCCCTACACATCTGCCAAGCTGTTTCTTCTAGTTAGAGCTAGTCCAAAGCTGGCCAGGCTGGGTCTGCAGTTTTGTAGCACAGCTCATTTGAATCCAGGTATTGGGTCAGTCTGATTGTACCTCACTCAGTTTGATGGGGCTCACAACTGTAGCACTCACCACCATGTGACTCCAATCACCAAGAGAATGCAAGCTTCACTGGGGTGTTTGAAGGTGGGGGCTAACCATGCCTCTGGTTTCCAGGGGAATGTGGGGAATCAAACAAACAAAAAAAAATTGTGTCTTTATCTTTGTGAGTCACTGACATGTTTCTTTGGTGCCAATATGTCACACCAGAACTTCTCATATCTTGGAAGCCATTCACAAAAGTCAAAGATAGCTATACTGCATCTGGTCGGTCATCACAGGTCCCCAGTCTGTCTCCTTTTTCTACTGTCTTTTTTCACTGTGTCAGCTTTTTCTCCAAGTATGCATTCAATCCACTTCTCTATCCCTGCATCTGAAGCTCAGGGCTCTAGGATTAACATCTACATTTTTCATTTGAGTTTCCGTATCTTTGCTGTAGATGCTTTGTGTAGCCTTAATGACTAGTCCACCATTTTGAAGCCTCTCAGACTGAGATCACTATCACCTTAGAGAACATAATAAATACTCGGAATTTAGAAAATGCCCTTCTTTTAAAAAAAATCTCTCTAGGCATTCCACTGATTGCAATTATACATTTATAATGTACTTCAGTCTCCATTTAACATAAATAACTTTCTTCCTGTTTTGAGGTTGCTAGCCTCCCTAGATAATCTTGATCAATTCTGGGGATAAGATGAGTCCATCAGGACATTATCTGATAATTAGAAGATTCTCAGGAAAAGGAAGAAACCAACATACAATTCTCTCACTGATTGTGTGTTATTGTTGTTATTACGTGCCATCGAGTCGGTTCCGACCCATAGTGACCCTAGATAGCGTTTCCAAGGAACAGCTGGTGAGCTTGAACCTCCAACCTTGCAGTTCAAATGGCTTTGCAGTCTGCACATTAACCCACAGCACCACACCAGGACTGTGTGGCACTGATTGTGTAGGTCAGAATAATATATTGGCATGGAATTTGACACTCTTGAGTGGCAATCCACTGATCTGAACTTTCCATCTACATTAAATATCTAGTATACAGCAACACTTGAGAGAGAATCAGTTAGAACATTTCTGAATAACTATTCTTAATATGTTCCACAATGGTTTGAATTAAAAAGAAACTGAAAACAGAGCTTGTTAGCAAAATAGAAATCATTTTAGGAACTTTTCTATAGACATGAATAGTTAAAAATAAATAAATAAATAAATAAAGCTTCATTTCTGAAAAGTGTTTGGCTTTATTTCAGAAAAACTTTCTGAAAATCCATTTAGGTTCAGCACAAAAATAGATCTTTAATATTGCTATTGTTACTAATTTACTTATGATTGGTTTGGTTTTATATTCTGCTATAAACAAAGGTTTCTTGTTAGCCTTTTTTCTCTGTTGCTGCATAGTATATAGTCTCTATGATGCATTGCATTCGGCAAATCTGCTGCACAAGACCTCATTAAAGTTCAAGAGCAAAGATGTTAGTTTGAGGGCTAAATTGTGCTAACTTAAGCCATGGTATTTTCAATTGTGGCACTGCAGGATAATGCACTGGATCACAATGTCTGTTTGGACCACAAGGTCAGCAGTTCAAACTCATAAGCTGCTCCTTGGAAACCCCGTTACAGGGTTGTTATGAGTTGGAACTGACTCAGTGACACTTAATGACAGCAACAACAACAGTACATGCACTTGAAAGTTAGACAATGAATAAGGAAGACCAGAGAAGAATCGATGCATTTAAATTTTGGTGTTGGAGAAAAATATCCAAAGTTCAATGAACTGGCAAAAGAACAAACAAATCTCTCTTGGGAGAAGTACAGCCAGAATGCTTTTTAGAAACCATGAAGGCAAAACTTCATCTTTCATACTTTGGGCACGTTATCAGAGGATGCCAGTCCCTAGAGAAGGACATTATGTATGGTGAAATGGAGGATCAGTAAGAAAGAGGAAGACATGGATTGACGCGGTGGCAGCAGCAAAGGGTTCAAACATAAAAACAATTGTGAAGATGGTGCAGAATCAATCAGTGTTTTCTTTATGTTTCAGTAGGATCACTATACGTCAGAACTAGCTCAACGGCACCTGACAACAACAATTACATATATCCCTCAACTTAGAAGCTTAAAATAACAATATGATTTCCCAGGGCTCTGTGTAAGCACTGGACTCAGTGGAGCATTTTGTGTGTTAGGTTGATTATACTGTGAGATGTTGAATTGGACTACAGTCAGCAAAATTTGTGTGGATAGGGTATTAGACTAGTCCTCAAATCCCTTATCATTATTTTTCTGTATTACAAATCTATACAGATTCATAGTTCCAATCAGAACTGAAAATGCATTAGAATTTGAACACTCAATAGGCAAACAGAACGTTTGTCTTTATTTATAGAATTATTTCTCCCTGGAAGATCCTTTTCATACATCAACTCATTAGAATAGTTATTTACACATAGCAGGTTTACAATAAATGTGTGTTACATAAGATTGAGTTGGTTCTTGAGAAGAACAAACAAGATGGTGTATCAGGTGGATGTATAGCAGAGAGCTCCACCAACAACAATACAGAATACCCGACCAAGCAGGCTCAGGGGATGGTCCCAGAACTCTGAAACACATATAAAGGAATACTTAGAAGGTTGGAAGACTCACAGCTGGGGGAATTTGTGGCGGAAGCAAGAAATCTATTGCTTTCTAGTCTGGGA
>NW_006408563.1:18777589-18787406 GCF_000296735.1 Chrysochloris asiatica | reverse complement strand
CCCTGTAAACTTTCACTCAATCCACAATAAAAGCCTTAAATGAAAAAAAAAAAAAAAAAAGAGTGAGTTGGTTCTTTATATTACTGCATGCTTATGCATTTGATTAACACTTTTACACAGAGCATCTGCATATCTGCATAGTTTATGAGTTATAGAGATTAAACAATCTTGAAGTTATGGATTCACAATTTCACTGGAAGCTTCCTGACTAGTAGAATTCCTAATGGTTTTACATTATTTATTTTAGAGATCAGGGAGTTGTATTTGAGGTTGTGGAAGTAGAAATCAATAATTACAATTAACGTTTAGTAAAATTACCTATTGCTATATACTCTCTGAAGCATTTACATGGATTATTCCAGTTGAGTCTCATAACCTTTAAAGTTTCATATTGTTACTCTTGCATTCTTTAAGCATTTTGTTGTAAATTGAATGAAGGTTAACAGAGTATATAATCAGTTTTACATTCAGCAAATGATATACTTCCTTTCATCTTAATGACTGCAGTCTTCCCAATGTCACATCAGCTATCTCACTTCCATCCTGTGATTCTTTTATCCATTCCAACTTCTTTCCCAACACTTTTAACTTGTGTCCTTGGGTAAATGCTGCCCTTTTGATCTTGAATACCCATTCTATCATGTGCATACCTCACTTACTTTGTTGCCCTCCAATCTACCTATTAATTGACTGAAAATTGAGCCACTAGGGTGACACCATTTCCAGACCTGAAGCGTGACCAAGGATAATGGTCTTGGGTTTCACAAGTTTCTTTCTAATTAGCAAGACTGGTCTATTTTATAATTTTGAATTTTGTTTCACATTTTTTCCCACTCAATTTAGGACCTTCTAATGAGATCTGATAGCGTAGTGGTTACGAATTGGGCTGCTAACCTCAAAGTTGGCGGTTAGAAACTACCAGCTGTTCCATGGGAGTAAGATGAGGCTTTCTGCTCCCGTAAATATTTGCAGCCTCAGAAACCCTGTGCAGGGTCACTATGAGTCAAAACTGACTTCACGGTACTTATGAACAACAAAAATAACAATGAGATACTGTTCTGTTTGAACAGAACATGGGAAAACTGAATGGTTTAAAATTAAGAAAGGTGTCTGACAGTGTTGTATTTTTTCACCATGCTTATTCAACCTGTATGCTGAGCAAATAACCCAAGAAGCTGTGTTATATGAAGAAAAATTTGGCATCCAGGATTCAAGGAAGACTCATTAACAACCTGTGATATGCAGATGATACAACCTTGCTGTCTGAAAGTGAAGAGGACTTAAAATATATACTGATGAAGATCAAAGAGCATAGCCTTTGGTATGGATTGCCATCTCAATGTAAAGAAAACAAAATCCCTCAACACTGGACTAATAAACAACATTCTTATAAATGGAGAAAAGACTGAAGTTGTCAAGGACTTCATTCTTTTTGGATCAACCAGCTATCAACACTCTCGGAATCAGCAATCAAGAAATCAAACAACATATTGCATTAGGCAAATCTGCTGCACAATACCTTTTTAAAGTGTTGAAGAGCAAAGATGTCAGCTTGAGGACAAAGGTGCGCCTGACCCAAGCCATGGTGTTTTCAATAACCTCATATACATGTGAAAGCTGGACAGTGAATAAGGAAGACTGTAGAATAAATGATGCTTTTGAGTTATGGTGTTGGAGGAGAATATTGAAAGTGCCATGGACTGCCAAAAGAACCAACTGTTTGTGTTGGGAGAAGTGCAGTCAGAGCACTTCTTGGAGGCCAGGATGGCCAAACTTCGTCTCTAATACTTCGGAGGAAACAGTTGCTGGAGAAGGATATCCTGTTTTGTAAGGTGTAGGGTCAGAGAAAAAGAGGAAGGTCCCCAGCAAGATGGACTGGCAAAGTGTCAGCATCAATGGGCTCAAGTGTGGCAACTATAGTGAGGTTGGCCCAGGACCGGGCAGTGTTTCGTTCTGCTGTGCATAAGGTTGCTATGAGTCGGTACCAACTCACTGGCACCTAGTAACAACAATAATGTGATACGTCTCAGAGCAGCTGGTAATGATAGAAGGGTAACATGTAGTTCTCAGAGTCATGAAGACTGACATTCACCTGTTCCATAATTCTATTGAAATAATTATATGTAGGTGTCTTCATTTTTTTTCACTCTTCTTTCTTCCACACAGGGTGAGATAAGTAGCTGCACCTTAGATTGCCACCTGTTAGCTTTTGAGATCCCAGTCACTAGCATAGTGGTTACGAATCGGGCTGCGAAACTTAAGGCCAGCAGTTCGAAACTACCAGCAGCTCCACTGGAGAAAGATGTGGCGTTCTGCTCTCGTAAAAATTTACAGCCTCGGAAACCATGTACAGGGTCGCTATGGGTCGGAACCAACTCAATGACACTTAACAACAACAACAACTCACTAAGTAGGATGTAGAGCATTGTCTATGTGGACTATGTTATGCCAATTGACCATGGTGTCTCCTGAGACTTTAGTCTTGATCTTCAGGTCCAGCAACTCATTCACTCAAGGTATTTATAATGCCTAAGAAGTTTTCATAATCTGCCTCCTATACTCTCATATTTTGTGATAAGGAAACAGACTTGGAAAGTTTATTTAAGTATACTCAGATAGTCAGCTGTGGAGCCAAGACTTGACAGCAGAACTGCCTCCAGATCCAATATTCTTAACCATTGTGTAATATGTTTGGAAGCGTAATGCAGACTTCAAAGAAACTGGAAAGAAACAGAATTAACTTACTTTTATGGATAAGGAGGTACAATTCAATTAGTGGGAGTATGTTAACAATGCCCTCCTTCTAAATATAATGCATTTTAATTACTAAGTGGAACCATGTGAAAATGTTCTTTTACATGTCATAAAACTTTACCTTAACTATTAATGATTTTGTTTAATTCAAATTAATATTAACAAAACAAATTAACTATTATATACATCCCTGATGTAAGGCTAAGTAACTATTCCCTTTCTTTTGAGACCATTACACAAACAAAAATATATAAACTACTTTTAGGTTAGATAGATTAAATATTTAAATCAATATCACACATCAGAGATAATTTGTACAAGATTCATACAGAGGCCTGTCCAAATAATATCAAAATATCTGAAGTAAAATTTCATGACACATCCCTGTTTCTTTATAACTAGTGAGAGCAAATTATACCGAATTCAAATTTACTCCTTTATATTCATAAAATAAACCTATTCTCACAAAATTGCCAAAGAAATATTTTCCTGAAATTTAATTTCTGAATTAAAGAAAAAATACTTAAAGTGAGCAAATGTGTATATATTTGTATGCATTAATGTATATGTATGTATGTAGGGAAGTACAAATGATAAAAATCATTAAAAAGGCAATCAAGCAAAAGTAACTATTGGAAGTATCTAATCTGTTTAGGCAGGGCTGATGAAAGGAAGTGCAGATAAGTCTCTTGTGACACAATAGTGAGTAATTGTTATCAGGACTGATTGTGAGGGTGGGAAATATAAAGGTAGACGTTTTGTAGCAAGGAGGGGAGTGATTAACTTTGCAGTCTAGGAGCGGAGGTTCCTGGGACCGTTAGGGGTAGGTACCCTACCCAGAGAAGCAGTGATGCCTGAGATGGAGGCAGAGATGATGACGTGGAGAGATGGAGCAGCTGGGGACTTTAGACCCAGAGAGGGAGAGGGGCTGTGTGCTGAAGACTGGGGAGGGGGTGTAGTATAGGGGGTATGCTTGTAGTGTATACCCTTTGGTTGGTTGATGATGCATGGAGGGGGTTGTAACCATGGCAGTGAAACAATATACAATAGGATAAATGTAAAACTAATATTCTCCCAGGTAAACTATCACATAAGTCACAATAAAACATCTTTTTAAAAGTAACTGCTGGACATGTAAAAGAAGGTCACTCAATAAGGGAAGGCGGAATTTCTAATTGACTGTCAAGAGACCTCTCCAATAAACATTCATCTTTGTGAGTTTTTCTCATTGCAGGATCTGGAACTCAAGTTTTTATATACAGAGATTAGAATTTATCAGTCTGTCAAAGATTAAAGGTACAAGTAACATTGATATAAAATAAGTAACAAAAAAACCTTGTAAGAAATAGAGGTATGGAAAAGATATAAATTTATGCTAAAATAACTGACTTGTGAATCAGTCAGCATGTTTTCAATATAATATTTTATTCTAGAAGAGAAAGTAAATGAAAACACACATTATAAAGAAAAAAAGGAAAGATTTTAAAGGGAGCATTAAGTCAGAAGGACAATGGTCAGTTATAATGTTCTCATATATTTAATGGTGTCATAGTAAGGAAAATTATAAAAAAAGACTATCAACATTCCTCAGAAATGCACTATTCTTGCCTTTCAGGTCACATAGACTTGATCTTGGTTAGACCACACTCTGTTCTGGACAGGGCTTGGGTGGGAACTGTCGTCTAGCTCTCATCAATCCTTATGGACATCTATCTTGACCAACATCTGTTAACAAGTGGCTATGTCTCTGTGCCCATCCCTAATCTCTACTATTTGAATCAGCAGTGAAGACCTGACTCAAATAGCTGATGTCCAGACTGGCCAGCCATTTTTGATGCCTATGAATGTATCATGGTTCAACTTGAAGGATTAGTCAGAAATAGTGGTCTCACATTGGAAAATAGTAATGAAATTATATGGAGATTGAAACAGTATTCCTGGAATGTACACTGGAAGGATTACTTGTTAGAGTAAGCTAATACAATGAGAAGAATGCAGGCAGTTCCTAAAGAGAAGCTGGGTAAGGAAGGTTAATCTCTACAGCCAGGTCTTTTAAAGGAAGAAAACATTCCTCTAAGGAAAATCCTCTACAAGGTCACTATGAGTTGAAATCGACTCGATGCAACTTAACAACAAGCATCAATAAGGTAATTTATAGAGTCCTGGTGTGGTGCTGTAAGATAACACTAGATCACAAGGTCTGTTTGAACAGCAAGGTTGCTGGTTCAAATGTACCAGCCATTACTCAAAATTGTACACATGGTTGCTATGAGTTGGAACAGATTCTAGGCTCCACCATTGTTAACAACAACAAGGTCATTTATGGAGTGCAGTATCTCGTAGGATAAACACTGGACTGTGAAACACAGAGTAGGTGATTCAAACACACCAGTTTCTCCATGGGAAAAATATGAGGCTTTCTGCTACAGATTTAAAAATCTGCACAGATTTAAAAAGCCTTGGAAACCCTATATAGGATCACTATAAATCAGAATTTTCTTAACAGCATTTAACAGCAAGAGCAAAGTCTTCTAAGTGACTTTCTGTTTCTTATATAAACTATCTCCAAACCAAAAAATTATTGTCAAAATGTCCTCTCTGGATTTTGTTTTACAATTTTTATATTGTTTATGAGTGCATTTTACTATCATTGATTTTTACTTTAAATGATTATTCTCTGAAACAATTGTCTTTTTGAAATTTCTTTTTCAACTAGACTTCCCCTAAATTAAATAAAGTCCTGTGCTTCCTAATTATGTTGTAATTTAATCCCTCAGAAAATAAATTATAAAGAGATACTAGATTGGCTCAAGCATTTGAGTTGATCTCCAGGATTCTATGCCATCACATCCTTCATGTAATAACAACAAGAAAATATTTTGAAAATACCTCTTTGGAAGCAACTCAGATTTCATGAATAAACTTCGTATTAGGAGTAATCTGTGAAAAAAAGATTAATAAAATTAGAAAAGATTGTTTGTTGTTGTTTAGTGTTGTTGTATAGGTTTCCACTCATAGTAACCCTGTATAGCAATTCCTTGTTATCCAATAAACAGGTGTGATAATGTAAGATAAGCACTGGCCTGCATGGGTGGTTTGAACTGTAAAGTCGGTGGTTCCAATTTACCAGCTGCCCCTTTGGAACACTATACAGGATTTCTATAGGTCGGAAAAGACTGGACTTCATTTCATAACAACAACAGCAACACTGGACTCCTGGTGTGGCACTGTAGGGTAAGCACTGGACTGGTAACCACAAAGTCAACAGTTCAACTTACAAACCACTCCTCAGAAACTCTATACAGGGTCGTTATGAGTCAGAATCGAGTCAATGGCACTTAACAACAACTATATTAACTCCAGGTATGGCACTGCAGGATAAGATCTGGACAACTAGCCACAAGGTTAGCATTTGATCCTATATACATATGTCAGTTTTTCTTACTGCCAAAAATTCTATCGACATTCAAGCCCATGTATAGACATCAGCAGTTCTATTGTGGTGGCTTTTGTATTGCCATAATGCTGAAAGCAATGCCACCAATATTTTAAATACCAGCAGGGTACACTCATGACTGACAGGTTTCAAATGAGCTTCCAGACTAAGACAGATTAGGAAGAAGGAGAGAGAGACTCCTTATGAATGTTTAGCTACAGAAAAGCTAACAAATAGCAGTAGAACACTGTCAGCACTAGAATATAGAATATTAAAGCGTGATGATTAGCACTAGAATATTGTCAAGTATAGTACGGGAAGATGAACCTCAGGTTGGAAGGTCCTCAAAATACAACTGGGGAACAGCTGCCTACTCAAAGATCATTGATCCTGATGATTTGATTGAAGTACAGCTTTCAGGACCTTCATTTGCAGATAGGGCACAACTCAAAATGAGGAGAAACAGCTGTATATCTCCATTAATAATCAGAACATGGCAAGTACACAGTGTGAATCAAAAATAATTGGAAGTGGTAAAAAGCAAAGTGGAATGCATAAAGATCTCTATTCTAGGCATTAATGAGCTGAAATGAACAGGTAATTGACATTTTGACTCTAACAATCACATGGTTTACTATGCTAGGAATGATAAATTGAAGAGGAATGGCAACAAATTCATCATCAGAAAGAACATTCAAGACCTATCTTGAAATCTTGAAGCACATTGCTGTCTGTGATAGGATAATATCCATACACCTAAAAGGAAGACAAGTTAACAGCACTATTATTCAAATTTATGTTTGAACCACTAAAACCAATGAAGATGTAAATGAATAATTCTACCAAATTATTTTGCCTAAAGCATGCAATCAAGATGTATTTATAATTATTGACGAGATGTGTCATTGGAAAATCTGGCCTTAGTGATAGATATTATGCTGGAGATCATATGATAGAATTTTGCAAGACTAATGATTTTTTCATTGCAAAGACCTTTTTTAAACAACACAAAAGATGACTATATACATGGACCTCATCAGATGGCATACATAGCAAACAAACCGACTATCTCTGTGATAATTGCTGTTGTTGTTGTTTTTAAGTGCTGTTGAGTCAGTTCTGACCCATAACAATCCTGTAAAGGGTTTCTAAAGATCAGCTGGTGAACTTGAACTGCCAACCTTGTGGTTCAAATGACTTTGCAGTCCAGTGAGCACATTAACCAGCAGCGCCACACTAGGACTCCATATCTGTGGGAATAGATGGTAGGAAATATCCAAATTATTAACCAAAACAAGGTCAGGGGCACACTGTGAAACAGATCATCAATGGCACATATGCAAGTTCAGGTTGAAGCTGAAGAAAATTAAAACAAGTCCATAAGAACCAAAATTTGACCTGGAACATATCCAACCTGAATTTAGAGACTATCTCAAAAATAAATTTAATGCATTAGACACTAATGACTAGACCAGAAGAGGTGTGGAAACACAACTTACATGAAAAAAGCATTCGCTTACTTTAAGAAAGCAAGAAAGAAGGAAAAGACCAAAATGGATCTCAGAATTAACTGTGAAACTTGCTATCCAGTGTAGAGATTCTAAAGTGTATGAAAGAAATGAGGAAGTAAAAAGCTGAACAGACTATTTCAAAAGGTAGCTAGAAAAGAAGTCAATTATTATAAAGAAATGGGCAAAGACCTGGAGTTAGAAAACCAAAAGGGAAGAACATGCCTAGCATTTTTTAGGCTGAAAACATCGAAGAAAAAAATTGAAGCCTCCGCTTGAAGTACTGAAAGATTCCATGGGGAAAATTTTGAATGATACAGAAATTATCAAAAGAAGATTGAATAAATCACACACCACCAAAGAGAAAAGGCTGATGATCATCCATTTCAAGTGGTAGCATATAATTAAAATTCAAAGGTACTGATGAGAAAAGTCCAAGGTGCACTGAATGTATTGACAAATAACAAGGTTCTGAGAATTGATGGAATACAAATTGAAATATTTCAATAAACTTAAGCAGTACTGGAGGCACTCAATCATCTATGCCAAGAAATTTGGAAGACCAACTGGCCAACTGATTGCAAGCAATCCACTTTTGTGACAATTCTAAAGAAAGGTGACCCAACAGAATACAGGTATTATCAGGCAATATCAATAATACAAAAGCAAAATTTTGCTAAATATAATTCTGTAACAGTAAACTGACAAGGAACTGCCAGAGGTTCAAGCCATATTCAGATGAGGACCTGGATTGAGATGTATCATTGCTGAAATCAGATGGATCTAGGCAGGAAGCAGAAAATGTTTGGAATGGAAAGATGTTTACCTGTGCATTATTAACTACACAAAGGCTTTCTACAGTATGGACATGACAAGCTATGGAAAGCATGGCAGAGCATAAGTATTCTAAACTTTTAATTGTGCTCATGAGGAACCTGTGCATAGACCAAGAAGCAGTCGTTGGAGACACTGATTGGTTTAAATTAGGAAAGGTGTGCTCCAGAGTTGTATTCTTTCCCTGTATTTATTCAATCTGTACACTGAGCAAATGATACAAGAGAATGGATTATATGAAGAAGTACATGGCATCAGAACTGAAGGAAGACTCATTAACAACCTGAAATATGCACATGATACAATCTTGATTGCTGAAAGCAAAGAGGACTTAACATACTTATAAATATCAAATACCACAGTCTTTAGTATGGGTTGCACCTCAATGTAAAGAAAATAAAAATCCTCACCACTGATCCAATAAATAACATCATAATCATTGGAGAAAACATTGAATTTATCAAAGAAATAATTTTGTTTGTATATACTATCAGCACTCATGGAAGCAGCAGTCAAGAAATAAAATGACATATTGCGTTAGGCAAAGTTGCTGTCCTCTTCAAAGTGTTCAATAGAAAAGATGCCAGTTTGAGGACTAAGGTGTATCTGATCCAAGCCATGGTATTTTCAGTAGCTTCATATACAAGTGAAAGTTGGATATTGAATAAGGAAGACTATAGAGGAATTAATGCATCTGAATTATGATGTTTGAGAAGACTATTAAAAGAACCATAGACTGCTAAAAGAACAAACATCTGTGTTGGATAACGTACAGCCAGAATGATTAGAAACAATGATGGTGAGACTTTATTTATCATACTTTGGATATATTATTAGGCCGACTAGTCCCTGGAGAAGAATATTGTGCTAGGTAAATACGTATATATAGTGGAGAATCAGCAAAAAAGAGGAAGACCCCTAACGATTGGCACAGTAGCAGCAACAATGTACATATATATAGTTGATAGTTGCCATTGAGTCAGTTCCGACTTATAGTGACCTTACCCACAACAGAAAAAACAAACTACCTGGCTCTGTGCCATCCTAGCAAGATATCCTACTCCAGGGACGGGTCCCTAATGATGATACATCCGAAGTATGAGAGTCGAAATCTCACCATTTTGGTTTTTAAGGCGCATTCTGGCTGTACTTATATAACACAGATATATTAGCACTTCTAGAAGTCCAGACACTTTTATTATTATTATTCTCCAACATCATAATTCAAATGCATTAGTTCTTCTATGGTCATCTTTATTCAGTATACAACTTTCATAGATAGGCA
>NW_006408563.1:18770365-18774772 GCF_000296735.1 Chrysochloris asiatica | reverse complement strand
TGGGCTTTTCTCCCACAGGATTTACCCCATTCATGTCATCATGGTCAACTCTACTTTGAGGAGGCATCTGTTCCTCAATTGCATTTTTAAATGCCTTCCCACCTGAGGGGCTCATTTTCTGGCACAATATCGGACAGTGTTTCTCTGCTATTCATAAGGTTTTCAGTGACTAAATATTCAGAAGTAGTTCATCATTCTTTCTTCCTAGTTGTCTTTGTCTGGAAGCTCATCTGAAACCTGTCCACCATGGGTTACCCTGCTGGTATTTAAAATACCAGTGGCATAGCTTTCAGAATCACTACAACTCACAAGCCACCACAGTACAACAAACTGACAGACGAGTGGAGAACGTTTGGTTTTAAGTGGAAACTGTCACTTTAAATTTCGAGGAGATCTGTGTGCATGCATAGTAGAAGCCTCCAGGGGTTAGTGGTGGGTGTCGATTCTCTCAGACATCCCATCTAGTCACCAGAATGGAGCAGACAGCGAGAGACCAATAAACAGATACCAAAAAAACAAACAAACAAACAAAAAAACAATGTCCACACCTGTATCTCCGCAGTCTGTCAGGCATTTGTGGCTTATCTGATCCGTCTCTCACTTGGTATCTCCCAAGTTGGTGGCTCCAAGAGCAGCTGAGTGTCTTGAATTAGAAAGAAATGGAATTCTTGACTCTGCTACAAATTCCCCTAACTGTAAGCCTTTCAAGCTTCCAAATATTCCTTTATGTATGGCTCAGAGTTCTAGCACCATCCCCTGAGCCTGCTTGGTGTGGTATTTTGTGTTGTTGCTGATGGAGCTCCTCACTGAACGTCTGCCCCATCTGCCACCTTGTTACCCATAGGTAGGTAGATAGGTAGGTAGATAAATAGACAGATACATACATACATACTTGTATGCATGCATGCATGCATGAATGCATATATGCATAGATACATACATAGATACATAGATCTTCATAGGATAAGCAGTGGAACTGCAAACCATAATATCAGTGTTTGAGTACAACTGCCCCTTCATAGGAAAAAGATAAGGCTTTCTGCTCCAGCAAAGATTACAAGTCTCAAAAACCCTAAATATAGTCATCATTAGTTATTTCAGGCTGGATAGAACATAATAACAGCAGATATATACTATCGTTGTTGGGTGTTGTTGAGTTGGTTCCGAGTCATATCAACATCATGAACAGCAGAATGAAACACTGTCTGGTCCTGCACCATCCTCACAATCACTGTTAAGTTTGAGCCCATTGTTACTGCCACTGCACAAATCTATCTCATTGGGGGTCTTCCTCTGTATCAACCATAATGTCCTTTTTCAGGGACTGGTCCCTCCTTAAATAGGTCTGAAGTATGAGAGCTAAAACTTAGTCATCTTGGTTTCTAAATAGAATTCTGGTTGTACTTCATCCAACAGATTTGTTTATTCTTGGTACTTTTTTATTTTTGTTTTGGGGATGTACACCAAAACACTTATGAACATATAATCATTTAAACAACCAAATGGCACATTCTGTATGTCTGCCTTCTGGTCACCAGCACACAGCCTTTTTCTCTTTCCATGAGTCTAGAGTCCTCAGCTGTTCTATCTCTCCATGTCTTCATCTCTGCTTCCATGTCTAGTGTCGCTGCTTCTCTGGATAGGATCCCACATTCTGCTCATGCTGTCTTGATGATCCTAGTGTTCCCTGTTCCTGGACTGTAAGATTAATTACTCCCTCCTTGTTACAAAAGTTCTACTTTTACACTTGTGAAAGTCTCAATTAGTTATGATAACAGTTATTCACTATTGAATCATAAGAATCTTATACTCATCTCTTTTCACCAGAACCATCAAGACAAGATGAAAACTATTCGATGGCGAGTCTACCTTTGCCCACACACTTTTACTACTCTCTCTTGAAAACTTGTAAGCCAGTTACTCTGTGCCTTTATAACCACCCCATTTTAGCTAGCTAATGCCTAAGTTACCCATCCCTATCAACCTTGTATAAAGAAGGGATACGATTGATACTTCATATGAAGACTCATTTTGTCTCAGTTGGTATTTTGAACGACAACAACCATAAGTATAGGTCAAGTTCATCAAATTGTAGCAATTTACACATGTTTCCTTTTTTAAAAAATTTCCTTTCGTTGAGTTCTGATCATCAAGCCGTCCAAGGTAGGGTACGATTTGCAAGTGTGGGCGTTCTTGTGCATTTCCCCTTACTCCATATCAGCTGGATGCTTCACTCTCAGTTCTATGCCTCTGTGGCTATGTTCTTTTCCATGGGCTCAGGGGTTCCCAGGTCTCACCACACTTTAGTCCATGGTAATTTGAATATTCTTCTCAAACACAATAACTCAAATACATCAAATTTTCAATAGTCTTCATTATCAAAATTTCCAATGCATATGAGGCTATTGAAAAGTGTATGGCTTGGGCCATACTTACTTTAGTCCTCTAACTAATATCTTTGTTCTTGAACATTTTAAAGAGGTCTTGTAGCAGATCTGCCCAATATGATATGTCATTTGATTACTTGACTGCTGCATCCATGAATGTTGATAGTCGATCCAAACAAAACAAATCATTTGACAACTTCAATCTATTATTCATTTATCATGATATTAATTAGTGGCCTAGTGGTAAAAAAATTTGTTTTCTTTACATTGTGGTGCAACCCATACTGAAGGCTTTGATCTTTAATCTTCATCAGTAAGTATTTTAAGTTCTCTTTGCTTTCAGCAAGCAAGGTTATATCATCTGCATATTGAAGGTTGTTAATGAGTCTTCCTCCAATCCTGATGCCACATTCTTCTTCATATAATCCAGCCTCTCAGATTATTTGCTCAACATATAGATTTAATAAATTTGGTGAAAAAATACAATCCTAGTGCACACCTTATCTAATTTTGTACCATTTACTGTCTCTGTTTTCTTTTCCAAAGACTGCCTGTTGGTCTATGTACAGGTTCTTCATGAAAACAATGAAGTGTTCCAGAATATTCATTTTCCATAGCTTGTCATGATCCACACAATTAAAAGCCTTTGCATAGTCAATAAAGCACAGGTAAACATTGTTCTGGTATTCTTTGTTTTCATTCAAGATTCATGTGATGTCAGCAATGATATCCCTTATTCCATATCCTTCTCTGAATCCAGCTTGGACCTCTGGTAATTTCCTGCCATTGTATTATTACAGCTGTTTTTGTATCATCTTTTGCAAAATTTTGCTTGTATGCAGTATTAATGTTATTGTTTGATGATTTCAACATTTTTTTAAGATCACCTTTCCTTAGCGGATTACATTGATTGTTTTTCTAATATTGAACCATCCTTGTATTCCTGATATGAATCTCACTTGGTCATGATGTATTATATTTTTGATACGTTGTTGAATTATATTGGCTAGGATTTTGTTGAGAATTTTTGTGTTAATGTTCATGAGGGATATTGGTCTATAATTTTCTTTCTTAGTGATGTCCTTCCCTGGTTTTGGTATGAGGATTATGCTTGCTTCATAGAATGTATTAGGAAGTTTTCCATCCTCTTCTATATTCTGGAATACTTTGAGTAGAATTAGTAACAGCTCTTCCCTAAATGTTTGGTAAAACTCACCATTGAAGCCATCTGGACCTGGACATTTATTGGTTGGGAGTTTTTTTGATGACTCTTGGTCATATGCTACCTCTTGAAATGAGCTGAACAGTACAACTCTCTCTTAGTCATATGCTGCCTCTTGTAAAAGAGCTGGAAAGAAAATTCCAAAGGGTACTCATGAAAATAAAGTCAAATATTATAACAAAATGTGCAAAGACCTGGAGTTAGAACACAAAAGTCATACTGTATTCGCAGATAAAGCCAATAAAAAATACTTTAAAAAATGAAGATAAAGACAAATGGACATCTTTTCCATCTTTACAATTATATATGTGTGTGGCACCTTAGGATAAGTACTCAACCTCAAGGTCAGTTTGAACTGCAAGGTCGGAGGTTCAAACTCACCAGCTGTCCTTGGAAAACCTATACAGAGTCACTATGAGTCATAACCGACTTGATGGCACTTAACAAAAACATCAACATAATACATATATACTTAATATGTATTATATATAATTGTATGTACATACTACCCACACATAAGTTTTGCTAAAGGTAATACAAAAATGGCTACAATCATATATTGACAAAGAACTTCCAGAGGTTCAAACTGGATTCAGAAGAGGCCGTGGAATGAGGGATATCATTGCTGATGTCCAATGGATCTTGGCTGAAAGTAGAGAACATCAGAAAGATGTTTACCTGTGTTTTATTGACTACACAAAGGCTTTCGATTGTGTGGATCATGACAACCTATGGAGAACATTGTGAAGTATGAGTATTCCGGAACACTTAATTGTGCTCCTGAGGAATCTGTACCTG
>NW_006408563.1:18767911-18769905 GCF_000296735.1 Chrysochloris asiatica | reverse complement strand
AAGTGTTGAAGAGCAAAGATGTCAGCTTGAGGACTAAGGTGCGCCTGACCCAAGCCATAGTGATTTCAATAACCTCATACGCATGTGAAAGCTGGAGAGTGAATAAGGAAGACAGTAAAGGAATTGATGCCTTTGAGTTATGGTGTTAGAGGAGAATATTGAAAGTGCCATGGGCTGCCAAAAGAACCAATAGATGCATTTTGGAAGAATGCTCCTGAGAGGCCAAGATGGCCAAACTTAATCTCTCATACTTCAGACATATTGCCAGGAGGGAGCAGTCGCTGGAGAAGGATATCATGCTTGGTAAGGTGGAGGGTCAGAGAAAGTGACAGCATCAATGGATTCAAACGTGGCAACAATAGTGAGGTTGACACAGGATCGGGCAGTGTTTCGTTCTGCTGTGCATAAGATCTCTATGGGTCATTACCGACTCAATGGCATCTAACAACAACAACATTCACACATATAGTATGATTTATGTACAATATGATTCAGTCATTTTTCTCAAATTTAGTTTACTTGGGAAAATAATCTCAGACTAAGACTCTTTAATATTTCATGTGCTGTAAGTATTCCCAAAAGTTCTGTTAAATATTATTATAGCAATCTATACTTTATACTGGAGTTCTGGTGTAGTGCTCCAGGTTAATGTACTGGACTGCAAGGTTGGTTTGAACTGCAGCTCATCAGCCACTCCTTGGAAACCCTATGCAAGGTCACTATAAGTTAGAACTGACACAACGGCACTTAACAACAATACTTTATACATACCACACTGAAAATTAATTTTTTTTGCATACTTGGATAAAAAAATTTCAAAATACAAGAAACATATCAGAACATAATCCATACATAATTCACAATTGTCAAATAGTGTGACCTAGTATTTATTACAAATACATAGCCTTTCAATCCAAACCTTTCAATCAGTAAATACTGACTTCAATCTGACCTCATGAGCCAAAATGAAGAGGACCTCATTTTATGACACCACATCCTGAAATCATGCCTTGAGTTTCCCATTGCTAAAAAAAATATGAGCAAGTACTACATACAATAAAACACTGTGTTAAGATCTACCAAAAGAAGCTTCCACAACTCTAAACTCTTAAAAATAAAATGTGTACTTATAAAAGTGTAGATTCCTCAAGGACTACACTAAGCATTTTTCTGAATTTAATGCATTTATCTCTAGTAAAGTTTCGGTGACCCTCTCAAACATTTCTGGAAGACTATTTACTTGCTGTGGTTTATTGTCCATAAGAATGCTATTTAAGTCATGGGAAATAAACAGTTCCCAGTGAACACTGTGACTCCTGAGAAAGTTCAATTTAAGTTAGTTATTTCATACTCAAAACTGCAATTTCCTTTAGAAGTACTGTTGGCACTAGCTAGCTTATGCAATGCATCAACTATTTAACCATGATATTATATCAAAGTTTATAAAATGGTTTCCTGTTTTAAAAGTTAAGCAACTATAACAATACATACTCTTCCTTTCTTAATGAATTGTTGCATAAGGATCAAGTTAAATGTTTTTACCAGACATTCTAATTGTAATGAAAATCCTATCTCTTTGAATCAATCTTAGGCAGATTTTTGTTGGTCATACTTCAAACTATATGCCGGAAAGTTAAACTCGACTGCAAAGATTATATTAATAAACTTTTCATTAGTTTTCCAAATATGCTTACATATTTGCACACCATTTTTACTGTTTCGTTATTTAATTGGTGGTCCATATACTGACAATCTGAAAAAGTTGTGGATTTTTTTTTTTTGAGAGATAAATAATAAGATTCCAAAGGAAACGTATGTTGTTTTGGTTAAGTGCTATCAAGTCAGTTTCAACTCATAGCAACCCTCAAAGACCACAGCCTTCAGTATGGATTGCATCTCAACATAAAAAGAAAACAAAAGTCCTCACCACTGGACCAACAAACAACATTCTTATCAATGGAGAAAAGACTGAAGTTGTCAAGGACTTCATTCTT
>NW_006408563.1:18764361-18767002 GCF_000296735.1 Chrysochloris asiatica | reverse complement strand
TATATGTTATTGTTGTTAAATGCCTTTGAGTCTGTTGTGACACATAACAACCTTGTATAAGGTTTCTGAGGAGCAACTGGTAGGTTTGAAGCACCTATATATGTATATACATATATATGTATGTGTATGTTATTTCATAATTTATGTGCTAAAATACAAAATATCCATTTCTGTCTATGTTGCCTGGTTAGATTCTAGTATCAGATATTTTTAATTGTGTCCTTATGAATGATAAATATTTTAGTATTCTACTTTGAATTAACTTAATACCCACATCACACACGTAGATGAATTTATTTATAGACCACCTGACATGACTAAATTGTTCTCTTTTGCAGCTCTTTGCCTCTTTATTTATAAGGCATGTAAAAATAAATGTAACTTTAGCAAATAAATATTCATAGTTTCTATGTACATGAATATTTATATAATACCTGCCAACATTTTTGACAGGCATGATAGCTTAGAATGCAATTACAAGGATAGAAAGATATCTATTTGCTATTAAACTTCAGGTCACCACTTGAACAAATACAATATAAGTTTATATAGCTAAAAAGTGAAAATAACGAACTAGTTGATCTTCACTTACAGGAACAAACACAAAGGACAAAATGACTAAGAAGTGAACAAATCATGGAAGACTTAATGGCTATTACACTTAGTGCTTTAAATATTGGCCTAAAATGAATTCTATAGGTAGAACACTGAGTTCTCATTTTTATATAGTATAGCAATGAAGAAGTATAGATATGATTCTTTCATCAGGAAAATGCTTCTTTAGACCTTAAGTATTCTAGTATCCTGCAATGTGTCTTGATAGATTCCCCTTGCAGGTGAGAATGTGGGTCTGAGACTTAGTTTTCATAAATTTCTAGTGCAAGCACATTTTTGTCTAATTTCCAAAATTCCTGTAACTATCTGAAAGATAAGGCTTGTACTCCTGTTGAATTTTATTATATATTGCCATCATACTGCCTCATCCACATTTCTCAGAAGAAAAAACAAACTCGAGCAAAGAAAACTTGTAGAAAATATAACATGAGAAGCAAGCCATTTATCAAAAGCTCTGCTAACCTAAGAATTTAATCACGAAATCCTTGTTTAGTTGATCAGAAGACAGTGAATTTTGAGCACATGTTTTCCCTTTGCATAAGTATGAGTTGATTTTAGTGCTTTATTTTCAACAAATATCAATAGTTACTAAATGTTCTTTCTAGTACCAATTTTGTTATTTAAGTTTTTATTGTGAAATGAGTGAAAGTTTACAGGGCAGATGATTAGTTTTACATTCAACAAAGCATATACTTTGTTTCATTACAATGATTATAATCCCCTCCATGTACTATCAGTTAACAGTACTTCTTTATATCCATTTTAGCTCTTTTTAAAACAAAACAAGCAAACAAAGAAAAAAACCCAATCTGACATATATAATAATTTAAACCATCAAAGAGCACACTCTTCAGGTCTGCCTCTTGGCTGCCAGCTCTCAGTTCCTCTTTCCATGAATCTAGAGTCTTCAGCTGCTCCCTCTCTCCATGTCTCCATCTCTGCCTCCATCTCTGGTGTCGCTGCTTCTCTGGATAAGGTTCCACATTCCGCTTGTGCTCCTCTCCCTTGATGGTCCTAGGGTCCTCTGTTCCTGAAATGTAAGACTAACTATTCCCCCACTTTTTTTACAAAACTTCTAGCTTTACAATTGTGGCAGTCATAATTAGCCATGATAACAATTATTCTCTATTGAATCATAAAAATCTTATCCCCATCTTTTTACCAGACCCATCTAGACAAGATGAAAACTATTCAGTGGGGACTCTATCTTCCCCCCACCCCACTCTTAAACTCTACTCCCTCTTTAAATCTTGTAAGCCAGTCACTTCATGCCTTTATCACCCCCTCATTTTAGGTAGCCAGTGTTTAATTTGCCCATCCCTATCTCCCCTATGTACAGAGGGGATAGCACTGATACTTGTTGTAGACCCCTTCCTTCTCTGTTGGTATTTTGAGCTACTGCATCCATGTGTATTGGTCAAGTTCATCAAATTGTAGCAATTCACCCTCATTTCCTTTAGCAAAAAAAATATATATATATATTCTTGTTTTATCTTCCTCTAGTCGAATTCTGATTATCAAGCCATCAAGGCTAGGTCAGATGGGTACTATCTGCAAGTTTGGGTATTTTTGTGTGTCTCCCTCACTTCATATCAGCTGGATGCTTCACTCTCAGCTCTAGCCCTCTGTGGATATGTCCTTGTACATGGACTCAGGTATCCCCAGATCTCACCACATTTTGAACCATCCAGCCCTTCCTCCTCTCTCTCTCATCTCCAGGTCCATGGAAAGTCATTGAACTCAGCCCATTTCTTCATTGCTGTCTTTTCCCCTCTTCCACTCACCAGTAGACCAATGTGGTCGCCAGCAAACTTGCATGCCTGCTCTTGTGTTCCTTTTAAGTTGCAGTCTTAGAGGGGGGCTTGACCTGAAGGGACTTGATTGCTTCCCTTGATGGCTTCCTGGTGAACAACTTTCTTATTCTTATAGTAGCCAATCATACTGCCATATATATATATATGTTGTTGTTGTTGTTGTTGTTAAGTGCTGTCGAATCGGTTCCGACCCATAGCGACCTTGTACAGGG
>NW_006408563.1:18758143-18764092 GCF_000296735.1 Chrysochloris asiatica | reverse complement strand
TCCAGGCTGGTCTGCTCCTTCTTTCTAGGGGAATGTTCCACTTCAGAAGGTTCTGGTGAGGCTCAGGATTCTACCTAAGGTCCTATACACTGCAAAGGCTCCACATGGGGCCTATTTCACTGGGCAAGTACTATAACCTCTTTTCATGTATTCCAATCAGTTATAAGCTGAAGATAGGCTTACAAGCTTTCTGTAACCATGTTTCCTGACATTCCTTTGTATCCCATTCAAGTGTCTATTTTACAATAGTAGGCAAGGGAAACCAATAGTCATAAGACAGTCAAGCATCTTAGTATTATTATCCCTCTTCAGACTATGCCTCGAACCCTGTATCACAGACCCCTGTTGTTCCAGGGTTGAGCATGCATCACTGTTTACCTCTATCCCATTTAGCCCATGCAATCCTGCCTAAATGTTCCTCTATTTACCTTGTTCTTCAACCCCCTCCCCATTCTTGTGTATTGCTCTCCCCTACACCCAGACTATGTTGTGTCTGCTCCCTACCCTGTGACCTACCTTCACTTCCCTCCACCTACCCCCACCCCACCCTACCCCACCATCACCAGTAACCAACAAAGAATTTTTCCCCCTTTTAGTATGGGTATCTTTTCTTAAGCTTTTACAAAAATGGTCTTATGCAATATTTGTCCTTTTGTGACTGACCAGTTTCACTCAGTATAATGTCCTCAAAGTTCATCTATGTTATGTGGTGGCTTATAGCTTCCTTTTTATTCTTCAAGGTAGCACAATATTCCATTTTGTGTATGTACCACAGTTTGTTTATCCATTCTTCCATTGATGAACACTTAGGCTGTCTCCATCTTTTGGCTATGAACATTGGTGTGCATATAGTGTGGCTCATATTTCTTGCACATATATACCAAGTAAAGGAATTGCTGGATCATAATGTATTCCAATTTGCAACTTTCTAAGGAAGCACCATACTGTTTTCCAGAGTAGTTGAACCATTTTGTATTCCAACCAGCAATGTAGGAGGATCCCAGTCTCTCCACAGCCTGTCCAGCATTTATTATCCTCTGCATTTTTTAACTTCACTGTTTTTGCTGGTGTGAAATGATATCTCATTGTTTTGATTTACATCTCTCTAATGGATAATGATCGTGATCATTTCTTCATATGTTTGTTGGCTGCCCAAATTTCTTCCTTGGTGATGTTTCTGTTCATGTCCTGTGCCTATTTTTTAATTGGGTTATTTGTCTTTTTCTTGTAGAGATGTTGTAGTTTCCTATAGATTTTAGAAATCAGTCCCTTATCTAATATGTCATTGTAAAAGATTTTTTCCCATTCTGTGGGCTCCATTTTTACTCTTTTGGTGAAATCCTTTGTCCCAATCTTAAGTTATCATCAGTGCTGTGCAGACTTGTACTCTGCTTCCTTTCTAGAATATGGAGTACGAATAATAGTTCCAAAGTCAGACGTGGCTTAACCCTAAAATCTGACATTTCATAAATACGTGAGATTTGAAACTTTATTTCTCTTTCAAAATGGTATACTAATAAAACTCATCTCATAAGGTTGTTGTCTATATCAAAGGAATAAAATGGAATATATTTAGAACAAAGTTTTATAAATAGTCAGCCTTCAAAAACTGTTAAAGTCGCTATGCAAACTTTACTCTTCTCACTCCAAAATTTCTTCTTGGGCTATCACATTATCTCCATTGGTTACTATTAGCAGTGTTTGAGTAATGATTCACATAATTCACAAACACACATATAGAGAGATAGATAGAGAGATATTCAAATCTTTCCTTTGAGCTTCTGACCCGCAAAATGGACAACTCAACTCAGATGTTTCATGAATTCTGCAGCCTACACAGACTTTTTGTCTTTGTTGGGGATTGGGGGAAACAATAAATAATACCCTAATTCACCAGACAATCTTGGAATCATTGAAAAATAAGCTCAAGAGTCAGGAAATTCAATATCTGATTTATAATAGATCTTAAAATGTATCTTAAAATTATTGTCAAGTTAATAAACATACCTATTTAACAGATGGATATGCATGAGCCCCTGAAACAAAACAACATCCTTTGAGTGAATGGCAGTGTGCTGAGCAGAATAAACACTATCTCCAAATAACCATCACAAAGAAAAAAATCCAGATGATGCTAATGTACAATTTCTTTTCTCAAATTTGACAATCAACTAAGTCATCCTTCTTGCCCTGAGGGAGGCCAGTATATTATTGTTAAATGCCTTTAAGTCAGTTCTGACTCATAGTAACTCTGTATATGATATAAAAGGAGCAGTTGATGGTCTCGAACTGTCGACCTTGAGGTTAGCAGTCCAGTGCTAATCCTATAATGCCACATCAGGACTCATTGTATATGTACCTCCAAATGGAAATATGATGTGTGAGTCATAAAGGTCCTGCCTAACAATACCTAATTTACTTGTCTTAACCTATTGTTTTTTTCACTGTATAGTCTATCAGAGATAATCGCTATTTTATACAGAGGATTGCCTTCTTTACATAATCTAGTTTCATTGAGTTGGTTCTCTTCCAAAACTCATAAAAATAATATGGAACACTGTATATGAGGAGGATTCAAAATGTTTGTGGAAAACAGAATTAAAAGATAATGGAAAATTTCTATGTACTTTTTGATACCCCTTCATATGTTCATATGTGTGTGTATATATGTAAATGATTATATTCCTATGAAAGGCTGAGGTTGGCTCAATAGGATAAACATTAGTGTGTGAGCTACAAGGTTAGAAGTTTGAGTTCATAGCTGCTCTGAGGGGAAAAGATGAGGCTTTCTGCTCCTATAACAATTTGCAGCTCCAGAAACACTATATAGATAGAGTCCCTAGGAGTTGGAACTGACTCAAGTGTCACTTAGCAGTAGTAACAATAAAAATACATATTTACATATGGAGTCTATATATACATACAGAAAGAGAGAGAGCGAGTCCTGTGTGGCACTGTGTGTTAATAAAACTACAACGTCGGTGGTTTAGGCTCACCAACCATTTCTCGGAAACCCTATACAGGGTGGCTAGGAGTTGCAATCGACTTAACAGCATACACACACACATACACACACACACATACAAAACTGCATTTTCACTTCCTTTAAAATAGTATCCATCCATCTATGATTGAAGCCACAGTATATAACTCGTGAGCATGGTTTCTGAAATTAACAAATCAAGGGTCAACTTTTCACCATGTTGCTTAAGGCTACTCTAATTGACCCCAAATAAATTATTAACATTAATAAGAATGAGATATTGCTGCTAATCTAACACAATATACATCTTAGGGTCAATATATCCTATTTTTCATAACTAATGTGGAACTCTGCTGTTTTTAAGTTTAAAGATGTTACTTGTAAAACTGGCAGAGAATGACAGTAAAAAACAGTACATGTAATTGCCTAAACAAATTGAAAAATATAGTGTGGTTTAACTGTGTCTAAACATCTCACTAGGAGCTCTGGTAGCGCAGTGGTTATGAATCAGGCTGCAAACCGCAAGGTCAGCAGTTCAAAACTACAAGCTGTTCCCGCAGGAGAAAGGCTTTCTGCTCCTGTAAAGATTTACAGCCTCAGAAACCCTGTACAGGGTCGCTATGAGTCGGAACTGACTCCACAGCACACAACAACAAACATCTCATTTACTGGGTTTCTACCCCTGTTTTTATTTCTGAAAACCTATAGGAATAGCATTGGGATTTAAGATCCTTTTTCATAACTCATACAGTGAAGGCTTTGTGACCATGTTTACCAGTTTTTACAGCAGTCATTTAACTCTTCTTCTAAGCTCATCATTTGCTATTTCTCTGTGTTCTATATTGGCTAAAGGTAATATAAGGCAAAATGACATGCCAAAGTAAAATGCTACATGAGTCACATTTACTAAAGCTTAAAGCCTAAAATTGGTGACATCAATTAAAAGACAATACTGGGGTGAAATCATTAACTCTTCTGCCTTGTTTATTTGTCTCTTCATGTCCCCCAATCATACTGCTCTTCTTTAAGCCCATAGGACACACTGAGTTTCTGTGTCCATAACTCTGCCTGTCCTGTCATCCTCAGGATTCTGTTCATTACTTTCTTCTGGATGTTTACCTTGTCTCAATTCCCTTCATCAGTTGCCTCTGTTTAAGTGTATTATATTTCTCCTACAATAACTCTTGGCATACTTCTATTGCATGTATTTTGGTTTTATTATTTTTTGTCTCTCTAATTATATTTAAGGAGTCCTGGTGTGGCACTGTGGGTTAATGTGCCAGACTGCAAAGCCTTTTGAACTGCAAGGTCGATGTAGTTCAAGCTCATCAGTCATTCATTGGAAGCCCTATGCAGGGTCGCAATGGGTTGGAATCCACTCAACAGCACTTAACAATAACAACAATTATATTTGAAATACACAAGTTTTGAAAGGAAAACTAACAGGATCAATATGGACCACCCGATGATGTAAATTAATTTTGACAAGTAATGGGAATTTGTAAAAAAGACTCTGTTATCTAAAAGCACAAGTCTGCTCATCTCTTCTCCCTGCACATAGCAGAGTTCTTGGCATGGAGTAAGGATGCCCTGAATATTTTTGAACAAATAAATGAATACAAAGCAATGCCTTTGTCTTTCATTACATTTTGAAATTGTTATTAAACATGTTCTCAGAGATGTATAATTACAATTGTGTGTAGTTGAAACATGTAAAATATTGCTGAAGATAAGTAAAAAACAGTTGCAGCAATATATTGACAAGAAATTATAAGAAAATGAAGATGGATTCAGACAAGGACAAGGAACAAGGAATATCAATGCTGATATCAGATGGAGTTTGTCTAAAAGCAGAGAATACCAGAAAAATATTTACCTGTGTTTTGTTGACTATTCAGAGGCTTTCAATTGTGTGGCTAATGACAAGCTATAGACAACATCACAAAGAATTAATGTTCCAGAACACTAAGTTGTGCTCATGAGGAATCTGTACACAGACCAAGAGGCAGTTATTTGACTAGAACAAGGGAACACCGAATCGTTTAAAATTAGGAAAGGATTGTGCCAGGCTTGTATTCTTTTGTCTTACTTACTAAATCTGTATACTGAGCAAATAATCTGAGAAAATGGATTATATGAAGAAGAACAGGGCCTCAGGATGTGAGGAAGACTCATTAACAACCTGCAATATACAAATGATAGCACCTTGATTGCTGAAAGCGAAGAGGACTTAAAATACTTACTGATGAAGATTAAAGACTACAACCTTCGGTATCGGTTATACCTCAATGTAAAGAAAATAAAAATAAGCACCACTGGACCAATACATGACATTGAAATCAATGGAGAAAAATTGAAGTTGTCACAGACTTCATTTTTCATGGATCTATCATCAACAATCATGAAAGCAGTAGTCAAGAAATCAAATGACATACTGCATTAGGGAAATCTGCTGTACAAGTCCTCTTTAATGTATCTGAGGACTAAGAGCACCTGACCCAAGCCATGGTATTATCAATTTCCTCATATGCTTGTGTAAAGTGAACAATAATAAGGAAGATCATAGAATTGATTCATTTGACTTATGGTGTTGGAGAAGAATATTAAAATTACCATGGGTTGACCAAAAAATAAAAAAAAAATCTGAGTTAGAAGAAACACATCCAGAATGCTTCTTAGAGAACAAACAAGATGGCGGATCGGGTGGACATATAGCAGAGAGCTCCGCCAACAACAACACAGAATACCCGAACAAGCAGGCTCAGGGGATAGTCCCACAACTCTGAACCACATATAAAGGAATACTTAGAAGGTTGGAAGACTCACAGCTGGGGAAGTTTGTGGCAGAAGCAAGAAATCTATTGCTTTCTAGTCTGGGATGCTCAGCTGCTCCAGGAGCCGCCATCTTGGGTGAGACCACGTGGGGAAAAGATTGGAGCGGCCACAGACGCCTGGCAGAACCGCTG
>NW_006408563.1:18750590-18756927 GCF_000296735.1 Chrysochloris asiatica | reverse complement strand
TCAACAGAAAAAAGGAAGACCCATAAGGATGTGGATTGGCACAGCGACATCATCGTTTGGCTAGAGCGTAACAATTGTAAAGATTGTGCAGGACTGTGTGGTGTTTCATTCTGCTGTGCATAGGGTTGCTATGAGTCAGAACTAACTAGATGTCACCTAGCAACAACAACAATCTAATAATATTTTCCAGATTTTATTTTAGGAATATATTGGATGCCACTAAATAATTACTTTTAAGTTTACTAGCTATAAATATGAAAATAAAATTTTATTCTCAATTCTTTCAGCTTTTTGCTTTAATATTATAGTGGCATATTGGGAGCGGGGTGGGGGGGGTGAATTGCCATGAGGGCTTACATGGTTGTATTCATTCCACCTAGCAATATTTTTTTCAGGTTGTCCATTGGGAAGTGAAATCTGACCTAGTGATTTTCTTTATCTAATAGAATGTGGTGAAGATGGTTTTGTGCCACTTCAAAGCCTGTACTTTAAGTGGACTTGTATGCAGTTGCTCAAAAACTTGAAAACCTGCCAAGTTGTCAAGTAAACAATCTTCAGTTAGCTTGCCAGATGAGGCATGATACATGGTCCAGTCCTTCTTGTCACCCCAATAACCTGCAATCTGCCAAATATGTTAAAGAATCTGTCTTAGATAAGCCAGCTAACCCAACCCACCAGGTGAGTGTGCAAGAGTAAATGAGTCCAGCAAGATCATCTGGGCATGGACCAGACCTAAAGAATTTCTGAGCTAATTCAAAGTCTTGTGAGAAATAACAAATGCTTGTAGTTTGAAATGACTAAATTTCGGCAGTTATTGCTTTTTAGTAAGACCTTCCCAAATGACGCTACTCTTAACAATCCATGATTCTTCCCTACCCTTGTCCCATTCCCTTTCTGCTTCCCAGTTTTATATGCATTTATTTGATAAAATATATCTTTATCAATATTTATATACATATTATCGTTTGCCCCAATCTCAAATTAGAAGGGAGCTTCCATATAGGGAAATACTTTATTTGTTTTGTTTTCCATTTTATCTCCGACTCCTATAAACCGTCTTTATTTATTACAATACAATAAATGTTTGTTTTATTACTCAATTAACAAATCTTAGCAATTTTATTTATTCTTATACATTGAAAATTTGATACTCTCACCTACCTAAAAATTCCTCCCTCCTTCCTTTGCCCTTATTTGATTATTTATATCATAATTATTAGATTTGGTATTACTCAACATATTATTATTACATCAGTTTAAATATATTCAATGTATTCATGAATGACTTACATGAGTAATTGGGTAATGCAGCCTTTTATAATAACCAAAAATGATGAGTACTCTTAGTGAACATGCTAACTGGCATGGGTTAGGTATTAAACTTAATTTAAAAATAAAATCCTTGAATTTTTCTCAGCACTTTTTATAAAGAAGCTAATAAACATTTTGAATCCTATACAGTGTAGTCAAGTTTGTAATTTGTTTTTCAATCAATTGATAATTCGCATTTATAATTGCATGACTTCCAAGAAATTAAGAAATGAGTTTAAGTTTCTCTCAAGCCAGGATTAGCCACCATATCTTGTACCATCTTCGTGTAACTAAGCATGCAGTTTCAGGAAGGGAAGATGTGGTTTGTTGATAGACACAAAATTAGCCATATGTGGAATCAATTTTGGAAATGGTAGTATGTTCCAGGTTGATCACTTTCACATTGCATTACATGTGCTAGTAAAACAGAGTACTGGGAATTATTGTATAAAACCATGATAAAGATTGACTTTATAACAGCCCAAAAAATGACAAAGGATATAATAGTGAAAATATTTTACTTAATGAGAAAATCTTAATTCACACAAAGCAAATTTAGAGATTTGAAAACATAAAAGACATTAATAAAATTAGTCGTTTTATTAATTTTGTTGTTTTTAATAGATTATAAAGGGATTTTCAAAAGAAAGATTCTCTTGAATCTTTTTCTCAAAAATTAAAATATGAACATTCTGTTTAACAACCTTAAAAAAGTTGTAAAAAATTGAAAACATCTTCATGATAGTAAAGTAAAGCATAATTTTTCAAGTCATACTAATTATAACGGCTATCACCCCATTACTGATATAACGTGAAGCTAATAAGCCAAGTAATTAGTATGCTCTAGGTCAGAATTTTCACCTCAGAACCTGAAGGGTAAATGAAGACAAAGCAGTGTAATATTAAATACACAAGGAAAAGAAAAGTAATATAATGAAAATCTGAGCAAAGTTTTTATTTAATACTAGTGCATTTTTGTTTGATTATTGAAGAAAAAATAATATGAGAAACTGACTGATAGTTTCTAAGCCAAATAAAAGTTGAGAAAATTTTTACTATATTGTTAATGATGTTATAAAATATGTAACACATTATCAGGCATAATATAGATTATACCAATGTGTAAATGTACTAGATTAGCTATACTCTTCTCAATTAGCTACTAGTCTCTTAATTATAAGTAAGTGGGTTTTTTTGTCTTAATGACATATTTAGTACAATAAACCTACTTTTAAAAGGAATAAAAGCATATGAAAACCTAAACTTTCATTAATGAGTTGATGCCCTGAAAAAGAAGAGAAAAATTCAAGTGTGACTAGATGCTGAAAGGAGTTTTCCTATTGTCTAATAAGGAAACTAAGGTCCAAGCTGAGACCAAAAGGGCTAAATAGTCCCCAAAATGATCCTCAAAGAGAATCCAGAGATGGGAAACCATCGTGTAAACAATTACGTCCTTATTCTTACTTTTTTTCCCCCAATGTCCAGCTAGAAAAGTCAATTGTGAAGCAAATATCATAGTCTCTTCCTACCACTCCAAAACCACTAGAGCCACAGACAAACTTACATTGTTCAGAAGAGAGGAGCTATGCACAAACAATAAGTAGGGACACATAATACCATTGAGGGACACAGTTGACCTACAGATATTGGATTTTTAAAAATTGTCTCCATCTTTTACCTGCCAAGACAAACAGCAGTGCAAAATTAAACTCCTCATAATGTGCTTAATGAATTAGCACTAGTTGATAATTCATTAACACAACTTTCTTTGACTGACCTTTCTTATCCTGCTTCACTGGAGTCCTGGTTTGGCACTGTAGGACAAGCACTGGACTTCTAACCACAAAGTTAGCAGTTCCAACCCACCAGCTGCTCCTAAGAAACCTTATACAGAGTCGCTATGAGTCAGAACTGACTACAGCAGTTAACAACAACAACAACAACATCCTGTTTCACTATCCTGGAATGCTGATGTGACAATAGACTGTTCACTGCAAGGCTCTCAGTTCAAACTCACCAGTCACTCCTCGAAAACTCTATACAGGGTTGCTTAGCAATGGCACTTAACAATCAATGAATCAATGACATTTAACAAAAACAGTAATAACAATCTTATTTCATTATTCTCCTCTCTTGCAATTCTGAGCCCCACTATCATCTTCTAAGTCTTTACCTCCAGTTCTTTTATCCAGTGAGCCACTCCCCACCTCCCACCCAAGAAACACATGCAAAAATGAACTTTTCTTTTTTCTTATATTTAATATAAATATTTTTTACATTAGTTTTACAGGAGCCAGACATTCTATTAACCATGCAAATTATAGCAATAACACATTTAATTGAAGATTTTTTTTTTCTTTTCAGTGTTTTCAGCACTTTTATTAATGAAATTCAGATAATTCTTCTCAGGAGTCTTTTTATTGGAAATATAATTTTGTTCTTCCCTGAGAATGATCATGTAAGCCCTGTGGCTTCAAATTTCTCCCACATCATAGATCTTTGTAAACATTATATTGTGAGTTTAGAAATTTGATAGGTTCAGAAATATTTTTTCACATAAACTCTCTCATGCTAGAAAACTGTAAAAGTAATATATTGCATACTTGGGTTGGACTTGTATTTAAATAATCACAGAATCTATTCTAGGTTCTCTTTTTTGAGGAACTACAGTTGTAAGACTATCAAAGTCATTCTGAAATATTCCTTTTACAACTTATATGTAATATCAGACCTTCCAGAACAACACACTTTTCCTTGCACTTTATGGTTTCTGAATTTTTTTCTCTCTCAGTAAAATGAATATACCTTGGATATTTATATAAATCATCAGTGAGAAATGTTTGTACCTGTCAAACTAAACAAATGTTCCACAGCTCTTTCACTGCCATGAATCTACCAAGTGGCTGCTTATTTATTCATTGTGTTTGCATGTTTGATTTATAAAGGAATAGAAATGTATGATTGGACACCTTATAAGTATTACACCATTGAAAAAAAAAACTTAGTGAATAACTAAGAAGCACCGTTTGGCTTAAGAAAACGTTGAGTATCTTAATTCTAAAAAAAAAAAAAAAATCAAACCTAAAGTAAACATTTGAAAACAATCAATGTAAACATTTGAAACATGTTTCCTGGAAACTGAAAGTAGAGGAGATCCTTTGGGGAAGAGAAAATAAATATATAACAAAATGCTTATTAAAAGTTCTTTTAAAAATGTATTTAGTATGTTAGATACAATATTTCATAGCTAATACATAACCACTTTTTCTTACAGACCAAAATAAATTTTGTATGTTTATTTTGTACAAGACATTTATTTCATTTATTAACATTTGACTATTGTTAAGTGCCGTCCAATCAGTTCTGAAGGTTTCTGAAGACAAGCTAGTGGGTTTCAACCCCCCATCTTGTAGTTAGCAGTCCATTGCTTATCTTACAGTGCCACACCAGCACTAGTAGTTATTATATAGTACTTTCTTTTTAAATTATGTTCAGATTTTATAGCTGTTTTCTGTAATAGAGATTCAGTCAGTGGATTCTTAGTATTAGTGCTAGAAGTAGAAGTTTGTGACCAAAATAATGTCTACTGGCATAGAACTGTAAGATAAGCATTGGCTTGCTAACTGCAAGCTTCATGGTTCAGACTCACCAGCCTCTCCCAGCAAACCCTCTACAAGGTTCTTATGGTCATAACTGACTTGAGGACTCTTAACAATACAACATTATTAACAGAAGATCAGTGAGTTAGAGTTAGAATATTTGGTTGTGGTTTTGGTCTGGTTTGAGCATCTTTGCAGATTAGCAAATTAGATTTCAAATTCATTCAAATCATTTAATTATGATTTTAGTCATAAAATTATATTCTTCCTAAAAACAAAATCAAATGATCCACTTGCCATCCTGTCACTTCTAATGCATGGTGAGCTAATGTGCTGCAGAATAGAACTGTTCCACCCAGCATTTTCATGATTATGACTTTTTAGAACCGGATCACCAAACTTTTCTCCCACGGCACATCTAGGTAGGCTTGAACCACCCATCTTTTGGTTAATAGCCAACCACGTAACCATATATGACACCACAGAATGCTTCTAACGCTCAATAACTGTGTTGGGAGATATTTTGTTGTTGTTTTTAAGTGCCATTGAATGGGTTCCAACTCATATCAAGCCTGAATAGGTTTTGAAGGAGTGACTGGTGGGTTTGAACCACTGACCTTGTAGTTAGCAGTCAAGTGGTTATCCTACTGCGCCACATCAGTATCTGTGGAAGATATCTATGGAAATTATATATGGAAGATATCTATTGTAGATATACTCAAAGAGAGTTATTTTCATTTGCTTACACATTCTCTATGTACTTTACATATTCCTCAATTTAAATTAAGTAGAAAATCAATGGAAATTTTATATTCAGAGTCCATTTCTGTTCTCTTCACATTATCGCAAACATTTCTGATTGCTGTGCAAACCAGTGCAAAATTACATTTAATTGTTCCAGTTTCACATATATCTTCTACTAAAAGATATCTGCTTCCCAAATGCTGAGAAGAAAAATGTCATAAGTTAACCTGTTTAATTTTTAAGTATGTAAGTTACTTATAAAAATCATCAACTTTGAAACAAATGGCTTATCATCAATAGCTGAAAATGGGGCAAAATTGTGTCAATTATGATATCCAGTTTAAGATTATTATGGCTTCTGACTTCTGATTTCTTGGTTACATATTTAATGCCTCTGTGTCTTTAAATTCTAATGCTAAATCAAAACACAGACCTAAAATCATCATTAGTGAAAAGACTGATGGTAATTTAGAGATTTCCTCTTAAGTCAGTTTTCTTAAATTGGAGCAGTTTGGGTATAGAGGGAGGTTTAAAAAGAATCAAATCAAATATAAACAAAATGTTTACAAACATTAATAGAAAATCCATGAACAAATTTAAATGCTTACTTCTAATTTTAGCTATTCATAGAGTTTTCAATGACTAGCGATTCGGAAGTAGTTTGTCACTCTTTCTTCCTAGTC